>NW_010241787.1:228757-242680 GCF_000690775.1 Eurypyga helias | reverse complement strand
ATTTTATTTTATTTTATTTTTCTTGAGGTGTGTATTTCCATGAAAAGATTCTGTGGGGTTTGGGGTTTGTCTGTGTCTTTTGATCTTGAAGGGACATCTGTACATATTATTCAATAAAATACCAATCATCCTTTTTCTAGGAAAAAGGCAACACTACTTCTAAGTAAGGAGAGCAAGGGGGAAAAAAAAAAAAGGTAAGAAGAGCAATAAATGTTTGATTCCCCGTAAATTATTTGCAGACCTTATTTTACTCCATCATTCTTCAAGTACAGTACTGTTGTGTTTTTCTTTTTATTTCATCCTTCTAAAGGGATTGCACTTGCTAAACTCCCCACTTTGGGTTGTTAGTGCTTTATGTGGCAGATTCCTTAGCAGTAATATTTAAGTGCTGCCATTTGTGAATATTTTGTGTCCTTCAGCCCTCCGAGGAAGGTGTAGGTAGGAATGCTCTAAACCCTGTAATAGATGTCTGTGGGGAGAGGATGGCAAAGTAATGGCTAATGATCTGAAGTCTAGCTGGAATTTGGAGGCAAATACTAAACATAATCAATATACATATTAAAAAAAAGGATTTTTTCCCCTTTTTTCCTAAAAAAGAAGAAGAAGAAAAAAAAAGGCAATGAAAATTTATGACCTTAACATTCCTTCAGGGTCAAGCAATTTATCAAATTCTCTCACTTTCTGGTTTCAATTACACAGCTATTGTGGAAGGAACTTATTTTAGCAGGTTCATTTGCCTCAGTAGGGAATACAGGACTTTGGCCTAATGCTTCACCTTTAGTGCAGGCCATTTGAGCCTTAGAACAAATACCAATCATCACTCTTTGGGAAAAAAAAAAAAGGAAAGAAAAAAATCTGCATCGGCGTGGCCTATTGGAATGGGGTTTCTGTCAAGGTAAACGGTTGTCGGCAATGACTGTGGTAGAGTGGCGATAAATCCCATTTTATTGCTGAAAAATTCCAGCTTCTCTCCATGCCTGACAGCTCCCCACATTCTCGTACCCATTTGGGCAATTTCTGCACTATGTCCATCTGGTTCTTATTACCTCTCAACCTGCCAGTGTCTGATCCAGAAAAACTGCAGGTCAAAAACAGGGGAAAGAAACCAAGGTGATGGACAAAACAGAAAGAGTGATTGAGAGAGCAAGCCATGCTCCCTCTTCCTCCCTCTGCAGCCAAAAAAAAAAAAAAAAGGTTTGGGGGGAACAAACAAATTGAAGGGGGGGTTACTAGCTTAATTATGAAGTTTCCAGCAATGTCCTTATAATAGATAATTAAATAGGTAACAATCCACAGGCTCCAAGATTTGACAATGCCACTGTGTATTTGATATTTGCCCAGGACACAAGTGACACCTGCCTAAATAAAATGTTTCAGAAGTGGGAAAAGTCAAGACTTCAAACCCTCTGTTATAGGAGTCCTGTTGTGCCCATTCATTTGGTTTTCCAGAGGGCAAGGTTTGCGTCCAAAGGATCACTTTGGGGTGAAATCATTGCAGGAGGTCAGCCAAAGTACAATTAAAATGTAATTTGAGGAAAAAAAAAAAGTTGGGGAAGCTTCATGTGATAGAAAAATCTTAATTTCAATGCAAGTTTTTTGAATGCTGCTGAATCCAGACCTACTTTAGGAAGTTCAGTTTCTTCTCAAAACCCCATATAATATGTAGAGGGAACGTTTGGCCATTTCTTACCATTTAAAAAACAAACAAATTATCCCAGGACAACTGAGCTGGTTTTAAGTAAAAAAAAACCCACAAAAACCCACAACAAAAAACCAAACCAAACACATGAGCACTTCTCTTTCACTCTCCTAGTGAAACATGTATTGCATGGTATTTGTTAAGGACCTATTAGTGCCAAGACATGCCTTGATCCACCAACTCAACCTCCCTCTTCAAGGGAGCCTGGTGAGTTTAATTGTAATTTCTGTATTCATTCTGCCTAAAACATTTAATATTCCACCCAAAATGCTGCTCACTGTATCTTTTTTTCCCAGTAGAAGATTGGTGCTGTGGACGTGTGATCTCGTGTTAACGCTACACAGCCTCTTTCCCCTTTTCCGGAAGACGCAATGGAATTTTAACCCCAACTTTTCAGAGCTGTCTCCTACCCTAAAAGTCTGACTTCATTACCAGCAGCAAGAAATCTGAAGCGTGCCTTACAGTCTGCTTTGGCGATCCTTGGTGAGCAGGGTTCTTGAGCACCTCACGATGGGCATCTCTCATCTGTGGTAGGACATGCTGGTAGGCATAATGATCTGATGTAGCACCAAAAGTCTGGAAATTGTGACAGTGGTGTTACGCTGGGAATTATGTCTCCATGGCTTGTAGGAACCTGTTGGCTCCCAGAAGCTTGAGCTGGGTGTCCAGCAGTGAAACAGCAGATGGAGGTACAGTTTCCAGTGGAGCTACAAGAACTTGTTGGCATTGAACAAAGAGATAGGACGGAAGATGAGTAGGAAGCAAAAGGTGGGAAGGGTTCAAGTTCTTACTCCACACCTAAAAACGCAACATGTAAAACACGATGTCCAGCTCACCACCTGCCTTTGCCATTTCTCCTTCTGCTATTGGTGAATCCATGTTAAATGAGAATTTGGGGAGGGTTTGCTTTGATGGAAAAGGTCTTCCTCCCTGTGACCTTTTGGTGTCAGTAACGGCACTGGGAAATCTGACCGCCTATGGTTAGTATTTGTTTGTATTTGTCATGCGTTATAGAATTAGATTTTTTAAAGTATTATTTTCTGCAAGCTTTTTTCTTTATTCAGTTGGGGGTGGGGAGGGCACTATGCACATTTATATGCCAAGCTGGAAGAGATGAGATGCCTACAAAAGCCTTTGCTGGATGAACTGCTCTCAACCAAGCCCTTTGAATTGCTTGCGAAGCCATTGAAAACAAAAGAGGCTGACGGCAGGGGAAGCCCCAACTTCGACAATAAAAATATGTCAGCATGAAAATGGTTAATGGTGAGTATTATAGCTTCAAAAGAGCCCATTGGCTACCCCTAAAGGATGCCCTGCAATTGTTAAACTCATCAGATGCAACTACCCCTCCTCAGCTAGCCCTTACATTTGTCTGGCTAACAGTAAAAAAATACTATAATAAATCGGTAACATATGTTGCCAGACAAGAATAAGTGATATAAATAAAGAGTCAAGAGACATAGCCCCTCAAGAACAATGTGCAAAGATTTAAACTTTCAATGTATTAGTTAAGCTAGGAACATTTTAAGAGTAACTTGAAAGCAGTGTGATGTTTGTTTATATCATTCCTCCTTCTTTTTTTTTTTTCCTTCTCTTCAGATTGCATTTTAAATCAAAATGTTCTCCATGACTGACTGCTTTGCAGCACTAGGGTAAGTCCCATTTTTCCACAGCTTAAACAAAAAATATGCCTGAGAAATCTATACCAGGAAGGCATTTTGTTGGGTTTTGGTTTAGGAAATAAACACTATTTTGTTGGGAAGACAACCTCTTTTTTTTATTATTATTTTATTTTTCTAAAAAATCCAAATATATGAAACACTGCATTTGCAAACAGAGCTACTACCAAGAAAGCCAATTCTTCATGAAGGTGACAAGTCTCCAAACTTGTAATAAATTAGCAGCAGCAACATTAAGAAAGTATAAACCAAAATATGCTTTGAGACTTGGCTAGATATTTTATTTATCTTTTTCTTTTATTGAGACATCCTTTGAAAAATGGCATAAAATAAATAGTTTTACAAAGCAACAATATAATCAATCTCTAAACGAGAAGATAAATCAAGGATTTCATTAACTGCTGGTAGCCAGTTTAAATTGTAGTCTTGCCCATAATGTCTATCTATCTATGTATGTCCAAGTTATATTAAAAACCTTTAAATGGCTTTGTAATATCAGCTACATCTAGCTATTATAATAATTAATGATACTGTTTTATAAATCAATATATGTATTCTTGATAAATTCATATCCAGTTAATGGTGTAATTTAAATAAAAAATTAATGTAATAAAGGACATACTGGAATAGGCAGGAAATCTTTAAAGGTTAAGAGGCAAATTTGTCTAAATTCTTTTCTTTGTACCTATTTTTTGAGAAAGCCTCCATTGAAATTCAGCTGATAGCAGGCTGGCTCTTCGGATCACACTCTCAACATTAGTTTTGTATTAACAGCACTCTGTGAGTTTTTGCAGCCAAAGGAAAGGGGAAAGCTCCTTCAGTGAAATAAATACTTTCCTCCCTGGTTTCTCATCCTGCTGCAAACAAAAAAACCAAACCAAAACAAAATCACTTCAGCATTTGGCTAGAAAAAGAAATGGTAAAAATGCCCCCTGTTTTACCATTCCCTATTGATTCCATATTTGTGCTGTATTACAAGGACATTTTGTTTATTTCTATACAGTGCCATTAAAAAAAAAAGGTAAAATATGAATATTTTGTTCCAGGCATGAAGTGCATTCAGAGGAGTATGGAAACCCTGCAGACTGTTCAGTGTAATAAAAAGCTGTTCTTTATCTCTTGTTTTAAATACAGTTAATCCCGTTTATTCAGCAAACACATCTAAGAGCAACTTGGAGGGGAAAAAAAAAAGAAAAAGTTGGAAATTGCCTTTTTATATTTGCGGTGGTGAGAAACCGTGGCTCTGTTCCTTTGCTTTTATTTATAGTCAGTAACCACAAAATGTATCTCTAACAATAACAGGGGATTTTAATAGGCAATATTAATTGTTCTTCCCCTAACTTTTGATTTTAAATGTATCAAACAAAAGCCTGCTGCCTGTTTATATACCAAATCTGTTTGAAGAATATCTTCTTGAAATGATGCAAAACATGACGCTTTGTCATCCGTACTGACATGGTACAGAAATGTCATTTTAATCCATCGAGAGGTTTTTTTTTTGTTGGAGGTTTTTTCTGAACATTGCTCTGCCTTATTTAGAGCAGCAGCGATCTGCGCAGTTTCTTTTGACACTGATGGGTATTTCGAACCCCTTACGCTGAGGGGAGGGAGGTAGAAAAAGGAATTTGCTGCCAGTCACTGCGGCGATCCGGCACCATCACCCATCGTTTATTTCCTAAAAGTTTACGTTTCAAATGAGCTTGAAACGTAAAGGTGGGTTATCTTGACACTGAGGCTGCATTTAGGAACAGAGGGAGAAAATAGAGGGAGGAGAATTTCACTTGTGCGTTCAGGTCTACCGGGGTATATTGGTAATAGAGCCATTTAAAACGTATTTTGGTTTTTGGTGCAGCTAGGAGCAGGGGATACACAGCCGTTCCTAGGACACTTAATTTAGGCTTTATAGGAAAAACATCAAACGACAGCTTAAAGTAACACGACAAAATGCATTACACATAAATATCTTCATTTGGAAATGCGTGTGATTTCCCCCTCACCCCCCCCCGGGATCACTAACGTACCTCTCCCCAGACAAAGCAAGGACAAACCCCATCCTTAAAAATTATCTGCCTTGCAGATCACATTCCCAGGCATGTTCCCCGCTTTTTATTAGCGTGGATAACCTCTTAATGCAATCACAATTTTATACTTGTTAAGTGGACATCTTCCGTATATTTAACTGCAAACAAAGTGACTTCATTTCGGGGGGTGGGAAGAAGGAGAAATGCTTTGGGATGATTAGAAACATAAGTTTCTATCTTCTGTCACACCAGCCTATCAATTATTCAAAACCCTACTAAATTTAGATGTCTGTTCCTAAAACGTTGTTTGCACTTGTTTCCCTGGGAAGATGGAGGCAGCTGATAATTTGGCTAAATTATGTGTTTGAGCCCAATGGTTACAAATGAAAGACTTGAATTCGGCAGATTTATTCACTGCTGCTGAAATTTCTCGCCGGCGACGATTCGGACCAACTCCTTTGGGGAGCAAATCAAGGGGTGAGGCGGTACCCAGACGCGTTTACGTGGACCAAACCGCATCATTACAGCTAATAAAGTGATGCATCAGTGACACGGTGGGAGGTTTTGCTGATCAGATAGGGACTGGCTATGGGAGGTGAAGGGCCTAAAGCAGCCCCTGAGGTGCTTTGTGCCCCAGGTAGTCATTACCTGCGTGTAAAGACCAATAAAGGGGAAATTATTGCTGCTCTAAGATGAGCTGTGAAGGATGCACGGTGGATGGCTCTGGGTTGGGCAGGGTATAACGTGCTCTCCCAACCTGTGCTTCAAGCATCCCTGAATCGCAGGGGCGAGCAAAGCCCAGCTGCTGTGACCGTGTAAAAGATCCCGCTGTCTAAGCGGTGTCAGGGTGTGATCGGCAGCAAGTCTGCACAGAACGTGGGTGTCCTCCCGTACACACCATCGCAAGATGCAAGGAGGGAGTTTTGGTATTTTTTTAATGTTTGGTTTTTTTTTTTTAATAGATAGGTTCCAACAAATATCACCGCCTCTTCGCAAAGTCTGTTTAGCAGCAGTCCTTCACAGCAGCAAATGAACCTCCGCTAGGCTTATCAGTGGCAGAACCTCCTTTCCTAGAGGAAATAATATTTTTGGTGAAGATAATTCGGCTGATACAACAATAGTCCAAGGGGCAAAAAGCTGGGGACCCCACAGCAGGCGTGGAGGCGTGCCTCTAGCAGCCCTGTGCATGGGGTATCACGGACTGCTGCACTGGGGGTTTCACGGTGCTGAGCACGAGAGCCGGAGAAGAAGAGTTCCAAGAAATGCTGCTGACTATGAAAAAATAATAAAATAAAATAAAATCCACCCAGCAGAAACACCACCCTTGCTCTTGCAGTGACAGTAATTGCCGAAACACAGACGGTCTTAAGGAAAAAACATACTAAAACATAATTTCTCTTTAGAAATCAACACATTTCAGGCAAACAGAAAGCAAACTGCGCAAGCCCTTGGTGGTGTTGTCCCTGCAGTGCTGCCTCTGAGGTCGCATCACTAAGAAAAGTATTCCTATTTTTACAGCTCTGGCATAAAGGAAGGCAAGTGGGAATGGGGAGGGGGAAAAAAAAAACCCAACCCCAAACCCAAAAAAACCCAAAACAAAGGACGTGTGAGCGCTTTCATTTATTTTGATAATCCTCCTCCTGCTCCAGAGCGTTTTGCTGTCTTTGTCAAAGTGAATGACAACAATTTGGCCAACTCTCTCTGAGCTGCACTCAGCAGTGACAGGCAAATTATCAGAGGCCCTGCACTCCTTATTATCAGAGGAGAAGTCATCAGGAGGACGTGCGGAGGATCCCTCTCCCCTGTCACTATTTGTCAGTGGGACAAGGGCCACTGCTATGGGTAGCTGACAGGTAATTTCAACAATAACAATTACTCCTATTACTGGTGTCATAAACAATTCGCCCAAGGCATGACAATAGCAAAGCTTTATAATTCAATGCCATATAAATAAATGCCAGCAGGTAACAAGTAATTTAGCTCCAATCAGGCCTTGGCCCTGGCATTAATATTGTTATTGCAAGAAAATGGAAAATTGAAAAAATTCAATATGTTAATGAATTAAGAGGGGTTCAAAGGCTAAGGGAGGGAAGGAGTGATCTGGGCATGGGAGGTAAAAAACAAAAGCAAAAGAGACAAAATCATGCTTTCAGAACCAGCACAATTCTTGTGTTTGTACAACCTCATAACTAGTTTTTGATATAAAACGTGGCCTTGCTTATGCTGCCTTTCAGGTCAGGGCAAAATGCATGCGGGAACCTGAAACCCACCCCTTGCCTCTGTGTACCACCCTGTGAACAACGTGCATGAAAAAATATAACCTGAATTTAGTGGCTTTATTATAAAAAGGATCGTGTTTGAAATGTCATGCATGACATAGATTTAACAAAGGTTAAAGGTTTACTTGCAACTCCATTGCTTTATTGTCCACTTCTGGCATTCCTTTAATCTTTTTTAAACAAGCTCTGTTAAATCATTGATTCTTATTTATCAGGAAGAAGGATTTTATCATACTTTTTCTCTCCCCAAATGCCC
Source organism: Eurypyga helias (assembly GCF_000690775.1). Classification (NCBI taxonomy): domain Eukaryota; kingdom Metazoa; phylum Chordata; class Aves; order Eurypygiformes; family Eurypygidae; genus Eurypyga; species Eurypyga helias. Next base: position 234,746 of record NW_010241787.1, on the reverse strand, counting down.
TTCGTAGGTTACAACATCCCCAACCCTCCTATGAAAATGATCAGCAGCAAATGAGCCAGAGTCCAATATTTCCAAGTCCAACTTCTTGATCAACCCAATTTGCAATTTTACTATTTGTCCAGCAAGACAATGTGGCATCAGGCTGACAGCAGTAAAAGAATTTGAAAATCTCTAATTAGGAGAGCTGCGGAGCAATTAACGCATGTCAAATTTCACTTCATCAAGTGCCACTCTAATTTTCCCACTAAAAATTAATGGCCCTTTTTTTGTGTGTGTGTGTGTGTGTGTGTATGTGTGTGTGTCCCCTCAAGGCAATGTTGATTCAAATCTGCTCAAGATGCAGTGTTGCACAGCTAAGCATCTTCTTGATTACAACCCGCCACACTTCTAACTGCTTTCATTCTCACTGCCACAGATACTTTGTCAACAGTCAAATTACGCCATGCTGATAACAATGCATAATGGTCTTCCTCAAAGGAGGCTCCTGTCATGGAGCAGCCTTTCATAAAAACCGACCAGTTCCTTCTCCGCGAAATAGATGTGGCTGAAAAAAATGAAGTTTTTGTTGTTTCAGCATTGGTTGCAATGTAATTTTTGTTGTTGTTACTTCTTTCCTTTTTTTCCCCCCCCCCCCTCTCTCCCTCATGCTATAATTTATTTGGTTTTGATCTCATCTGAAATTACGACAGGGAACTGTTTGAAGAGCTATACAGAATGGAAAATATTTATAGTCACTGTTCGTACAGGCTTTGCTTAACCACTTTGCTCCAAGACATTTTCAAGAGCAACATTGTCCTTCCAATACCACTCATTTATTTTTTTTTCCCTTTCTCTTTTTTTTTTTTTTTTTAAAAGACAGGGCAGGGCAGCATCCCGCACTCTTTGCATAAGCACAAGTCCCACTGACGTCAATGGGAGTTTTGCCGGAGCGAGGGCTGCGCGCCTTGGCCTGCTGCTATAAACACGTTGGGACTTTCTTGTTTAACGGATGGTATTTAGATTCTGCGAGGGGCTTGTTTAACGTGCACGTTTGCCAGAATCCTCAAACATCGCCGGGCCTGCAAGACAAATTGCCTTTCTGTCGGAGCAGCATGGAGGGCAGGAAAAAGCACTGAGCTATCCCAGCTCGTTTTTACCTTCAAGTCCTCGCTCCCCCCTTTTTCTCGGAGATCAATAACAGCAAAAGCCAGAGTTGTCATGGGGCAGGATTTCCAACACGTAGAAGTGGAATTGATAAAAATAACATACTTCAAAGACACTTTTTTGCCTGTAGGTTTCATAGTTTAGGTACGTTTCTCTGCTCACAAACTTGGGGAGAAGGAGGGGTTAGCACACACAGCCCTGTCTGTCTCTGGACTTAATGCTGCTAACCACCCCTATGATAGGGGTAGAGCACATACTCCTTGGTATGTGTATGCTAGAAAACAAAGGCAAAACCACACGTTGCCTTTTATCTGAGCCATCTTTCCATCAATCACGTCTTCCTTGCTGCGGATAAGCGACAGACACTGCAGCGTCAGGTAACGTGGGCCCTGCTCCACCCGATACTTTCCTGTATCCTCTCCGTTTATAGCCACCCCCTCCCCTCTAGGCATTAACATTTTACAATTAAAGTCTCTCCAGCATATTTAGAAATGTGAGATTTGGGGTATTTGGTGACTGAACCCTGGGTGTTCCCCTCTTTGTGTCCTCCAGCTAGGACGGCGAAATGAGTCTTCCCCTAAGGACACAGCCCGGTGCACGCGCGGTCCTCAAGCATCCCCAGACTGACGGCACGGCAGCCACTGGAGCTGCAGGTTAATACACGTGTAAGTGCACTTTTTTTCTTTCATGTCCTTCCCTAAGCTTTAAAAATCCTGCTGCTTTTAAACAAAGCAGAGACTATATACGTTGCCTCAACACCTCCCTCCCCATTTTTCTGGGGGGTGAGGGGAGACACCAGAAAAATACCGTCATAAAGATAATAGGCAGGGCCGTAAATTAAAGAAAGAAAAATGTGATTATATAATGCATCCTGCAGTAATCAATTTTACCTCCAATATCTGCTTTTGTTTTCAAAATGCTAAATAAACAATACATAATGCATCCCTCACCAGCCAAAACCATGAGGGCTCTGTGCTCAAATAACAGGAAACATATTCAATTTTCCTAACAGAAGACAGTTCATTAAGCTGTGCCACATCAAATAAAACTTTAATTTCTCCAGCATCAGAGTCGCAATGAAAGCAATTGAGGAAGATGAGCCATATGGTACTTCTATCAGCAAACACATATTGCTCATTCCCCCAAAGTTTTCTAATTCTGCTCCCCAGACCTGTGTAATATAGATAATGTGCTCTGAGCGCAGCAACCATGAGCTATCTGGTGTACACTTCTAATACTGTATTTAATGGGAAATAATGAATCATAAAAGCCTGCAGAAGACGGCTTTTGCTAACCTAAATCTCAGCTGTAATTTCATTGTTCTGTGCCTAAGATGCTGTTTGCCCTTTTCAAACAACAGCAGTTGAACATAATTATGCTGCCACAAACCTGGGCTGCAAATAGAAAGCCTTCCTAATATAACCAAGTTTCTATTAACTCTTGAAATCCTGAGCTTGGGGCAGCTCCAGGCTGCCTGTCAGGTTTTAGGGTTCATTAAAGCACACCTATGCGCATATCCCGATTTCTAGCGTGTAGCCCCACAAATTAAATTGATGACTCTCACATCGGGCCAAAAATGCAACAGGAGAAGTCTATGAAAAATTAGGAAATCTGCTTGACATCGGGAAATCCGACACTTGTCTGCTCTAACATCTGTAAGTGCCAAAGCCATATAACCTAGTAAGAGGAGGATTTTTTTTTAAAAAAAAAGGTAAGTCTATTTTTCTTCTTCTTGCCAGATATAAAAATTGCAGTTAGTGCCTTGAGTAAAGGGCCCTCTAAACTTTATAGTGTTTATCCTCCATTTATAAATCTGTAATGATCTATTTAATGATATCATAAGGTTAAAAGTTAAACAGTACTGGACTTTCTCTGCCTTTTTCCTCTGCCTCTTAGAAAGTAACCTCTATCTCTGAGAATGGATCTGGGTTGTTTCTGAAGAAGCCTATAAGTAAAGGGACATCCATGCATTCACATGGGACGATGCATAAAGGCAGGGATGAGAATATAAAGGTATTATTTTTGACGTGACGAGCCCTGCTTGGAAAAAGCCTTCGACTCATCTAAAGTAAGCCTCTTTCTTCCCTCCCTCCCCTCCCCAGTATACAGAGCTAATTTAAAACATTGTCTAGATATGCTACTTACACATACTGAAAACATATTTTAGTGGCTGTGTTTGTTTTGGCAATATATGAACTGAAAAACCCCCAATTAAATTAAAAAGAGCGACTTTTAAAAGTTAGAGATTGCCTTTTAAAAGCTTATTAAAATCAGCATGTTAGATGTCTGTCTTTGAATTAGCTCAGAGGCTTGATTGCTTTCATTAAAGATGCCTGTTTGGGTGCTGCTTAGTGAATGTTCAAGTCTTTTTCCCCCCCCCTCCCTTTGTCCCCTCCACCCTGAGCTGCTTCTCGCTACTTGTCAACTTGGATTTTCCCTCCAAATTTTGAAAGCAAAACTCCGATTATTTTAGAGAAGCAACGGCTACCCTTCCCCCCCCCACCACCGCAAAACATCACAACAAAATTCACCAGCAACTGGAGCCAGAGAGAGACCAACAGGTAAAAAAATACTAAAAAAAGAGCTTAAAAAAAAGAAAAAGATACCCCCAAAACACCGACCCTCCTCAAATCAACCCCCCCCCTCAAAAAACCACCCCAAGCCACCAAAAAAAACAAGCCATCACATTGCCCATAGCCCATGAATGCCTTAAAAACAAATGTTTAAACAGGTTTTCTTTTTTTTTTTTGAAGCAGCAGCAGAAAACCTCTGCATGCTCCGATGGGTTACAATAACAATGCTCTATTGCAATGTAAAACAAGCTGGAGGAGAAAAAGGTGCTTTTTGTTACCATTTTATCAAAGCTGTTCATCTTCTAGCTGCAGGCAGCATTTTGCTGGAATTGCAGATATTTCTCTGTCCGGGCTCCTTTGTTTGTGCATCTCATTTGCATATATTTATCTCCAGCTGAGGGTGCTTTCAGCTCATTAAGGCCTCCCCTCGCATTATTTCATAAGCCAGCTGCTAGGAGGGATTTCACCTGTGGTGACTGAGAAAAGAGGGGTGAAAAAACAGAATTCTTCATTAAAAAAACCCAACAAAACCAACAAACCAACAACCAAAGAAATCTTCTGACTCTCTTCCCCTATAAATGGGCACCATTTGTGTTAAACAGCCTCTTGTCATGATAGATGCCTCCTGGGGTCAGGGGGGAAAGTTGATTTGAAGGTCAGCAGTAAAACAACAGACAAACCAGACACCAAACTGGTTCCTTAGCTGTCGGTGGGAGCAGCGGTACAACCAGGTCTTGAACCTTTTTCAACCTCTAATAAAACAGGGGAAGAATCTGAAGTGGAGCAACCAGGCCCCGGAGGAAAAAAAAAAAACCAACCCACAAATAATATCAATATCAAGCAGCAACGGGAAACAACGGGGCAGCTCTCAGCGTTACGGGCATGCCGCTATTGTTTCAAGAGCCGGGGAATTAATTCCACTTATTTATTTAAGGCGTGTCAACTCGCTGCCTAAACCTGTTTCGGTGTCAAGATGAATAAAACTTTTATGGCTCATAAAATAGAGCCATTCATCTCAATGGTCTTTGTGGTGCCTGGGTTGTTGTGTTTTTTTTCCTCCCCCCACCCCTCCTCCTGGCAGGCTGAGCTGGGCCGAAATCTCAGCGCCCCGGCGCTACCAGCTTGCTCGTAGGAGCGAAGAAAATTTGGATGGGGCATTACAAGCTAAACTTCTGGGTTTGATTACAGATGGTAAATGTTAATTCATCATAATCACACGCAACCCCTTCCCCCTCAGCCTTTATCCCCATCCTAAAACCTACAATGAATTTACGTCATCTGTATGGAGCTTTGAACCAACAGGTAATAAAATACAATAAAGCGTGCTTTTTATCAGGAAAAAAAATTCCCATTAATTATAGTTCATGACTACTCTAAACCAAATGTTCAAATAGTAGTTGGAAATGATGCATAAAATCTCAGCATGTTCTGATAGGTTATAGAGTCAGTGGTTTATTGCAATGTAAAACAAGCCACAGGAAGAGAGGGTGGTTTTGTTTACCATTTTCATCAAAGCTGTTCATCATGTTGATATACTTATGCTATATCGTGACCCCTACATACGTTGCATTTCGTTTATTTATTTTCCAGGTTGTTGCCACTTTTGCTGCCTTCACCTCAGAGAAGTCGAGTAATTCTCCGGCCCCTTTGAAATATGTCTCGTCTGCACCGAATTTCTGCCGACAAACCAACCGATAGATACAGACGTAAGAAATATTTATTATCGTCGAGTAAGGTTTCCTTTGTACTTAATCGGAGGCAATTAGTACCTGAATAAACACAGACTAAGTAATCTACCTCCTCAAAAGGTAATTAGACTTGAAAAGCCGTGCTCGGCTCTACCCAAGGAAAGCACAGCTCTGATCAAAATGCTTTGGAGATTTGCTTTCATCCCTATTCCCTTCTAGAATCGTAGAATCATTTCGGTTAGAAAAGACCTTTAAGATCATCAAGTCCAAGCGTCACCCAGCACTTTGCCACGGAAAACCTTTTATAAAATCCCTATAACTTATTTTCTCCCCGTGCCAAACCCAGGGGCCACTCTTCGCCATTGCTGCCCTTCCCCTCCCCTCTTTGGAGATTTGCTTTCATCCCTATTCCCTTCTAGAATCGTAGAATCATTTCGGTTAGAAAAGACCTTTAAGATCATCAAGTCCAAGCGTCACCCAGCACTTTGCCACGGAAAACCTTTTATAAAATCCCTATAACTTATTTTCTCCCCGTGCCAAACCCAGGGGCCACTCTTCGCCATTGCTGCCCTTCCCCTCCCCTCC
>NW_010241787.1:228252-228456 GCF_000690775.1 Eurypyga helias | reverse complement strand
GGGGGGGGGGGGAGAAGAGAACAGGCAGACTCTGTGGCGAAGGAGGTGCTTTGCAAGAGACAAAACCCGAGGTGCCAGTGGGCGCTGGGGTAACCCCTGCGGGGCAGAGGGAGGGGAGGTCCTGCTTCCTTGCAGGATGTGCCGGCGAGAGATGGATCTGCAATGTTTGCCCTTCTCCCGCCCCTCCTTGTTTGAAATCATTTC
>NW_010241787.1:173629-228147 GCF_000690775.1 Eurypyga helias | reverse complement strand
CCCCCCATTTTATTTCCAGCACCTCCGAAGCTTTCAAGGGAACAGTCCCCCCCTGTTATTGCTTCTCAGTTCCAAGGTCTTAGAATAAATAACATTGTTATTACTCACTTCACCAATTTCCAAGAAGAAATATTGCTGCAGCAAATGCGAGCAGCACTAATATTTGCAAAGTGATAAATGGATTGTTACATACCTTCCCGTCTGTGTGGCCTCCAGCCATCCTCCGGACGGCTACATCCCTCCTCAGGGCGGGAAGGAGGGTGCCTTTGAACTTAGTGGGGTCCAGACACTTGGTGCCTTGCACGAGAGCCTGGCCTCAGCCCCCTTCCTCACCCTCGGATGGAGAGAGAATTTTTAATGGCAAGACGATGCCAGAGATGGGACCAGGACTAGGGAGAGCAGGAGCCACATACTGGGACTAAGCAGCCAAATGAAGATGCTTTCGGCACACCGATTTGGTGTGTTTTGTCAGCATTGGGTGCTGCAAGGAGAGGTGTGAGAGACTGGGAACGTCCCCATGGCACTGTGGTTCCCCCGCTGCCCTCCCCGGCCCCTGCCGATGCTGGCACAGCTGCTCCTGTGTGCAGTACCATGCTCCCAGTGTCACAGTGAGAGCCACCTGCCCTTCCCCAACTGTCAGTGACGTGAAAAGTGGACAGAAAAAAAGGCTTGCAGAGGAGAAAACTTATTTTTCAGATTCCCCCCACTCTGCCCTCAAAACGTCCCCAATGCCTGAATGGGAACCACAGTGAATACCTGAGGTACTGGTGTACAGATGCTCAGTGGGCTAATACTGGAAAGACATATTCCCAAATGCTACCTTCCTCCTTGTTCATTAAATCTCATTAATTCGTATGAAATTCTGGGCAAATCTTCTTAACCAAACCTGAGGTTAGGGAGGTGCCAAGGCAGGGAGCAGCAGCCACCCCAAACCCGGTGACTCACTGCTTCATTTCTGAGCTTAAAAAGAGGTGGCAATTGGAAAATTCACCCTGAATAACAAAAAAAACAATGAAATTGTGGATTTCTTTTTTTTAAGCAGAAATCTTATTTAAGACGTGGTTTGGGCTCCTCTATTTTATTTAGAACAAAACTTCCTGATCAAATCATTCCGGGGATGCAAGTCATGCTGAAAAGCACTATGACTGTGTGGTAATTAGTAACAAAGCAAAACATCTTAGAATCATAGAATCATAGAATCACTGGGTTGGAAAAGACCTTAGAGATCATCCAGTCCAACCGTATCTGTCCACCACTAAACCATATCTCTCAGCACCTCATCCACCCGTCTCTTAAACACATCCAGGGATGGTGACTCCACCACCTCCCTGGGCAGCCTGTTCCAGTGTGTGATAACCCTCTCGGTGAAGAACTTCTTCCTTACATCCAATCTAAACCTCCCCTGGCGCAGCTTGAGTCCATTCCCCCTCGTCCGATCATCTGTCATTAGGGAGGAGAGACCAACACCCACTTCTCCACAACCTCCTTTCAGGGAGTTGTAGGCAGTGATCAGGTCTCCTCTCAGCCTCCTCTTCTCCAGGCTAAACAAGCCCAGTTCCCTCAGTCGCTCCTCATAAGACATATTCTCCAGACCCTTCACCAGTTTTGTGGCCCTTCTCTGGATATGCTCCAAGACCTCAATGTCTTTCTTGTAGTGAGGGGCCCAAAACTGAACACAGTACTCGAGGTGCGGCCTCCCCAGTGCCGAGTACAGGGGGAGAATCACATCCCTGGACCTGCTGGCCACGCTGTTTTTGATACAAGCCAAGATACAAGCCAAGATCTTGCTTCAGACCCACAAAGAGTAACCTGCTGACATTTCTTAGACCGGGCCCATTGTTTCGAGGCCATGATCCATGGGATATGGGCTGGGAGGGTTTGGTTTGTTGGTTTGAATTCCTTGACTGGGATGAGCACCTCCACCTTTCTTACTTGAACAGCCCCTTTACTTCTTAGGAGGCTGGCAGGAGACCTAGGAGATACTCACCGCCGCGTGCTGGTCTCATCTGGAGGTTAAACGCAGCGTTATCGGCATCTATGTGGTGCCGGATCAAGATGGGAGGAGGTAAAGGATGCGTGCAAAGGTTTCAGCAACCTGGGGTGAAGGAACTGGCATGGTCTAGTACATGGTTAAGTCTGTGCCCAAGGGGAAGGTGTTAGGCTGAAAGTCTGAGGCTAAACCAACCAAGTCAGTTGGTTTTTGGTGTCTTTCCTCTAATATCTGGTTTGTTTTTTGTTAAGGGCTACCTTGATCCATGAAAGAAAGAGCAGAACTCAAGGATTGCAGGAAGAAAATCACACAGAAACTTTACAAATGGGTCGGTCAGAAGAAGCAGCAATAATATGCCTGACACTTTTTCCTCCTGACCAGGCTAAATACCATCTTTTTATTATATTTTTATAGGATGAGAAAAATTGAAAGGAAGGCCAGAAGTTACAGATAAGGATAGAAAGTCCGTTGGGATGGGCTGTCATGCAAAATACATACAGTTCAACAGTATGAATAAAAAGTGATAGTCTGTATTGGCTTCTAATCAAAGAATTAATATACAAACCATCCAAAATACTCTCTCATAAATGTACACATCTGTTTGTATGTTTATACAGCTATAAAAAGTCGTGTAATTTTATGTACATATGTGTATACATATATACATATACGTGTACATGTATACATGTGTTCATGTATACGTATGTGTATGTATGTGTACATGTATAAATATTTATATAAAGTCAATGCCTATTCAGAGCTGCAGAAATGTGCACATATTAATATGTGCTGATGTACACACAAGTACACGTACATACAGAAACATACACACACATATATACATGTACATGTTGTATACTCACGAACACCTAACAATCCAGCTTGCCACAAATTAAGGGCTTCAAAATTATTCAAAGAAAAAAGTCATGAAATCAGGTGAGAGCTGGGGCAGTGGTGCTATGGGAAGCTATTGACTGTTTGGAAACATCCAGAAATCCTAAACATTTACCAGCACTTTTCCTAACTCCAAAAGTGGTCCGAGAATGCCTTGAGACCATGTTCTCATGTGCAATTCCTGCCAGGCAGGAAAATCTGCAAGAGCAGAGTTTCTTGTGCTGCTCTGCTTCCAGCCCCAGGAAGCACACAGGTAAGAAGAAAAAATCAAAATAGTTGAATATATACAAAACATCTACATTTGTATAAACAGCAAGCTTTGAAAGGGAAAGAAAATCAAGTCTTCATTTTTTATTATTTCTTTTCCTCAAACCTCAAAAAAAAAAATTATGTCAAGGCAGTTCTTATTTTATCCAGACCAGTTCATAAATCCCAAGTCATAAATCCACATGATATTCTGGGCTGCTGGATTTTGCATTTGGAGCTCTGAAAGACTGATAGCTGAAAGATTTATAAAATCCCAGGTAGCCGGAGTGCTCCCTATTGGCTCCACATCTGAGGGGTCCCTGCGTCCTGCTTGGCCCAGCGCGCTGGATGTATAGGATATACTGTGCTCAAGCAGCAGATCCCCCCCATTTCCTATTTTCAGCCGTGGCAAGGGCTAAAATCTGGACATTCGGAGTGGCCAGGCCCCATTTGGGGATTTTTCTGTGCAGACATGGGGACAGCCCCAAGCTGGGGGTGCCAGGAGCCTGCTGCCACCTCCTGAAAAATCATACCATGTGTTGTGTCCTAGATGTATGGTTTAGCTTGTGTTTATGGTGACTTGACTGTAACAGCGGAATTGTTTCAGCTGCCTTCAATATACATTTAATTTGGTCCCTTGCAACATCAGGCCAAAAGATGATGATACTTAGAGGGGAACAGGACCAGCCCCTTAGCAAGAAAATGGTAGGTGAGATGCCTCAGATAAAGTACACACTGCAAACAATTCAGCCAGCAAAGCAGAACATTCACGTTCCCCAGAGAGCGCTGAAGGATGCTGATGTGTTTTTTTTCTTTTTCATAGGTTTAGTGGATGTTGCACGTGAGACCATGTGTACTGGGACAAAAGTCCCAAGAAGAGACCCTCTAAAGAGTGACATGTAGTATTTTTCTGCACCCATAGGGTGCAGAAAACACTCTTAAAGCTTTCCCTCTTACTTTCCGCTGTTCTTCTTCGATTACCTTATTTGAGCCTAATATTTTTCTCCAGGCTTGCAATAGCAGACATTTTTAATATGTTTCTGTTGCATTAATAAAAAGATATATATATATATATAAACCCCCTCTTCTGCAGTTACAAGAGTTCCTTTATAGCTGTAAGATTATTAACTAATCTTGGTTACTGAGAAATGGAATTATTTGCTTTATATTTCAGATATTTATATTCACGGGTCTGAATCCATTGAAGTTCAGGCAGAAAGTCCTCCTTCACCTTCTCAGGGAATGATGGTGGAATCAACCTGAGGCCAGCTCTGCCTGTTTGGAGTTTCATTAGAAGCACATCATCCAGATAAATTTGGATGATTTGTATGATTTTTTAAAATTGTTTGTCGACTTGTATGAGCAGAAATTAAATAGTTGCAAGGGTTTATGCTTCCTGTGTGTTGCACACATCTCTGCCTTTGACCAGCCACCTTAAGCAAGCCTGGTGAGTGGCTTGGCTTGCACGCCACAGATGATAGCTACCTGCCTCCAGGACACCTCCTCCTCATCAAAATCCCTGGGTTCATTAGAAGCAGTTACTAATTTAAGAAGTAAAACTAAACCAGACACAAGCAGGCCAAAGCATTACACGAGGACTATGTCAGACTCATGGCAGGAGAGGTTTTTCCTGGCTATTCTTGAAATCCAAAGCTTTCCTAAGCCTGGTAGTGGCTCTCACGAGGTATCCTTCCCATTCCCAAAGAGAACATATTTCTTTTTAAACCTCAAACTCCTGTGGACCATTTTTATGCCATACTTTGTATTTTTTTTGTGCTTCCTTACTCCTTCAGCTGGTTTTGAGTCCTCCTGAGCTCACAGTTGTTGAGGGCAGGGTAGCACAGCTGGGGACAGAGTTCAGAAGGGCTGCTCGGACCGGTCACTGGCCAAACCATACAGGCTCTGGACTGCACCGTTATTTAATCCAGTCTGCCTCTATAGGCCAGGTAGCCCTGTCCTGCTTCAGGAGGGTGAATTTGCTACATTTTGCCTCTTCAGCACTTCTAGTATCTGACAACGGCATTTGGGGTTCCATAGCAACTGGTTTTGGGAGCCTTGCTTCTCCGTACATGCCCAAATCCATTGACTTCATCGGTGCCATTCATCTTGAGGTGGGCTTTGCTGGTTGCTCTTCAAGGAGATTGGATTTAAATGAATCCCTTGGTGCAGAAGAGCTACACAAGTAGGGTGAAGGGAAAATACTCGTGTCTATTGATCACCCCCCTCCCCCTGCATTTCCACCTGAGGTGCCTTGGGAAGCAGAAGGAGATTTCTTTCTCCTTCCAAAGAGAGACTTGGGATGTATAATCTGAACCAACATTAATTTTTGCAGTTTTATATGTGCAAGTCATCTTAAAGTTTCCTTTTATTAAAAGCATCCAGAGAAGCTCTTTTCTTTCCCTTTTCCTTTTAATTCTGTTACCATTTTGCTAATTAAAAATGCTGTACAAGGACTAGTATCGAGCTATAGAAATTAAAGGTCAATACATGAACAACACTTCATTTGTAAATAATACGGCTCTGTAATCAATTATCTCATTTTCACAGAAGACATATTAATCTAAAAGCAAAGGATGGAGACATTTAGAGGATGTACAGAGGGGATCTTTAAATGTTAAACGTTCTTTAGCATGTGCTAAATAAAGGGTTTGGCAGAGTGAAAATGTAGCGCACAGCACTGACACTCCAGGGAGAGTCTTTAGGTCAAGTGATTTGTACCTTCAAAATAGTTCTCCATAGCACTGTAAAGCCTCTCTGTTGGTAGCAGTGCAATGGGTTAGCGTTATTCAGGATGATAACTGTAGCAGGGAAAGTACGACAAAAATTTAAAAAAGGTCATCCGCAAAAAAGAAAGATGTACTTTAATAGGTGAATCAGCCCCTTTCCACTCTGTTATTTGCTTTCTGTGAGCTGTGAGGAGTTTTCCTACCCCTCCTTCTCCAGGCTGGAGTTGAGACACACTCATGTCAGAAGCTGTGAGGCCAAGTGCCCTTGGTACCCTCAGCAGAGGCAGGGAAACACCACTCCGGGTAACCGTTGACGTTCAGGACGGAACCCCCAGGGTATGAAACAGTCCCCTCTTCCATGGGTCACAGTGTGAATCCGTGTTAAGGGTTTAAAAATATAACAGTTCCTGGGTGTTGGAGATCCCGTGGCTTACAGACATCATTTGGGGAAATAACAAGAAAATACTTTCCCCGACCTAAATACTGCTTAGGCTTTCAATTAAAAGGAAAGGTGTTTGCCAGTTCTGCCGGTAGCTGGGTTAACTTGTACACTTATTTACTGAATCTGACAACACAGACACAGTAAAGGAGGGGAAAATAACGTAATTTCATTTTCATTTTTGCCTGTTTGCATTGGATGTGCTGTACCTCAGTCCTGCGCTTGCCCCAGATTTCCAGCTTTAAAATTTCTATCAAACATATGTTGGGACTTAAGGGGAAAAAAACCCACCCTGGCCCCTTCCCAGCTCTCCCCACTCCCAGTTCTCACCATTCAGTTGATCTCATCCCAACCCCTTCGTGTCCCTCTTCTGTCCATTGCTGGGTGGGAGGAGCGGAGAGTGGGGCCGGTGGGGAGAGCCCCACCAATGTGAGTCCTTGTGTGAGGGGAGGGTCTCCCTCCCGCTACCCTCTGCCACAGTCCCCTCTCCCCTGCTCTCACACCTCCCGTCAGCCAAATCCATTGGCTAGGCAAGGGGAAAGCTAAAAAAAAAAAGAAAAACCAAAATGGGAATAGTTTTCAGCATGATTCACAAGCCAAACTGGATCCCGGGGTGGGCTGGTGAGTGCCCTCCCACAGAAGAGGCGAGGAGGAGATGCCCTTCTTACCACTGGTGGAGCTTCGGGTTGGCTCCAACATTTTGCCTTGCTCCCCTCCATAATCTTATTTTTTCACATATAGAAATATACCCTTGGCACAGGGTAATTGAGCAAGGCACCATCCCAGCTCCCTCCCAGCTGGTTGTGGGGACCGAAGTAAAGAACCAAGACTGACAACACCACAAGTGTGAAGAATGCGAGGGCAAGCCAGGGTCTAGGGAGGCTTGATTGCCCTCTCTCCAATGGCTGACAACAAGGGTAAATTGGCTGCAATGGCAAAATCCTTGCAAAAAACCTTTTTTGGCTTGCATGGCAGGAGAGATTAGTTATGGAATCGGCGTTGCCGAAGGAATGGCAGGCTGGCAAGATGGTGAGCCAGAAGCCCTGTCTACATCACAGCGGATATTGCAGTGAAGTGTGAAGGTAGCCATTTCTTCTTTAAAAACAAAACTCAGTTAAGGATAAAAAAAGACCCTTAAACCTATTTGTTTCCATGTTTGCCACCCCTGGATGTTTGGTGCACACTGTAGCTGCTCGACCCACAGAACCTTTCAAAGTGCTCCGTGAGCCCGCATGCCAAAATAAATGTTACTTTACCATCAAGTAGGCAGAAGAATGAAAGTCATAAGATGTGTGAGTGAGAAAAAAAGGACCCAAGCAGGAAAACCCCTTTCTTCTGATTTTAAAGTCCTGGATGATCAAGACTGTTCTGTTCACTCTGGTAATCAGTTTGCAGATACCCAAATACATGTCCAGCCATGGAAAGTGGTCTCCCTTTGATTCCAGCAAAATCCTTTCTAATTCTCTTTAAATGTTCCAGGACCTTTTGAAATTATTGCTATCAATGCCAACCAAATGCTTTAGATCTATCTTTTTTTTTTTTTTTTTTTGCCTGTCTTTATATACTTGCCTTATTTTTACGCAGCCCGGTTACTGCTGTGCATGGAAAAAGTATCTAGAAAAGAGATCTGCTTTGCTTTAGCCTTTATACCATATAGAGTTAGACACTTTAACCTTCTTTGTATTTACTTAGTTGCTTTAATATGATTTCTGCAACCACTACACTTTCTTTTTTTCCATATAACTTATTAAATATTTATAATACAGTAGCCCATACACATCACATAGGTCAGACTTTTATTACACTAGGCTCGCCACAGCTATCTAGTAAATCATAAGTCACGTTCCCCCTAAAAGTTAAAAACCAGGATTGTTCAGGTGAGCTCAGATGGAGTTTGTGAAGGACCAGGTCATAAAACAGCTAAGCTGGTTAAAACAATAGATAGACTTGTTTAACTATAAAATAATAGATCCCCTAAGGCAATAGATCCGCAGAGTGTACCACGGGTAGGAACACTGCTGGATGGTCTGTGAGTCTCCCTGTGCTCTTCAGTTGCTCTGAGGTGGGTACGTGACCGTCGCTCAGAACATTTTTCTGTTGCTGTGATGCCTCTTCCAGCCCAGCTTTCAACAGGCCAGGAGGTGAGATCTTCAAGTGTCACAGACCGCCCCCTAAATCTGTGAGATTAAAGGAGAGCAAGATTCGGGGGACCTTTGGGGTATGTAATGCCTCCTTGTTTCTTATTTTTAATTTTTTTAACTAATAGGTTAGGGATTATTTTACATTCTCCTTGAACAGTTTTTCTCCTTTAATTACAAGATGCCAGGAGGAGAATCTAGAAGAAAAACACCAATAAACATACAACTCATAAGAAAGCCCTGATGCCTGCCATGTAGTTGGACACTTCACCTTGCAGTTAACCATAGAATTTTAGAGGTAAGTAAAAAACACTGAACAAGCAGATTGGTGCAGGTTGCTGGTGATGGCTGCAGGTGCCGGTGACCCTGCTCATGCCAAGGCACAGCCAACAGGTCCTGCAGCCATGAGGATGATGCCGCTGCTTCTTCCATCGCTGTTTCTCCAGTCAGTCCACCCCCTCGCAGAGCCATGGGCATGCATGATTTCTCCCCAACATGAGCGAGCCCCCATCCGTTGCTGCTGCTCCAATGCCCCACACATCTGATCCCAGCATGATGTGGGGTGCCCAGCTCTGAAAAAAAAGCCCTTCCCAGCTATGTCTACCCATCTCAGTGGGGCTGACTCAAGCGAGGGTGAGATCTCTAGTGCGTGATCCCTTCTGCCCTCAGGCAGGTTTGTACAGAGATGCACTGCGTTCCCAGCCCCAGCATCAAGTTTAGAAAGAAAAACCTCTCCCAAGCTTCCTTCCCAACAGGATCATTTTTGTGGGTAATGTTCCTTCATGCACTATCTGTTGGGCTGTTATTAAAGCAGAGCTTGCCGACAACCGGGGAAGAAATACGCTTCCCACACTGCGGCACTTCCTCTGCCCAGCTCGGGAGCAGAAACCAGGCGGCTGGGGCTGAGGGTGGCTGCCTCTTGCCCTCCCTCCTCCAGATAAACTTCCCCTGTAGAATGAAAAATGCTCATTTGTGTTTCAGCAGACCATAAAAACCTCGTTTGAAAACTTTTCAAGCCTTTTCCAAGTTGGAACTGCCTTGGAAGACTTCAGACCACAGCACCATATGGGTTGGTGGGATATGGTTTAATGTATGCCACGTTGCTCTTCCCGTGCCGGCGCTGCCCTCCCCTTCCCATCATGGGACCAGCTATGCTTCAGGGATGTATTCACTATAGGATGCTCCTTAACATCTCTTTGCACTTTCTCCAGCTCAATGCTTCAGCTATCTCCAGTAGTTCACTGTGGTTAAGCTCCCAAAAAGCTGCTGGACACTGCCTGCACTCTAGGTACAGGCAGCTCATACATGCAGAAACAAAGGTCCTATAACTGACTCCAACATGCACGCAACTTTTTTCTTCCTTGTCCAAAAACTTCCACAGGAAGTGTTTTGAAGCAAAAAAAAAAAAAAGTGTGATCTCTTTCAGCTTGGAATTTTTGCTTCATTCCTTTGTTGTGAATCCAAACCTTTTGGATATTTGATTTTTTCCCTCCTCTTTCTTCTCGCTTTCAACATCACTTGGAGTGCTAGAATGAGAAACATTCAAGTTTATTTTGGTGGGGTTTTTTAACCTTGTCTTATCTTGTAAAATCCTCTTCCTCCCCTCCACTTTTATTGCTTTCCCTAGCTCCCTTAATTTTACCCTGCCTTTCCCCCACTGGAAAACAAAGTCATATATGAAACTCTATAATCACCTCTCTGTGTGGTTTCAAAAATAAAACCAAGACTAATTGAAAAAGATGATGGAACACACTATTTGGGAGGAAGGTGGAAGGAATTCTTCCTTTTCTCATCTTGCAAATTCTTGCTTGGTTATAGTGTTGGGGTTGGTTTTTTTTGCTTTCCCAGTTAATTTTCAGAGTTAACGCTGGTATTTAAATGAGCTGAGTGTACAAGGTGTGCCTGCTCTGGTTTAATTATTTAGGTTGCAAAGCACAGGGGTCCCATGTCACTGATGTCCTCCAGGACCATGGATGGCATGGAATTCCATGTCACAATGACACTTGTGTGGACTAGGCAACATGAAAGGGACCGTATACATTACACAGCGTGGGTGTACAAAGCCGTAGACAAACTGCATGTGAAGTATCTTCCTCTGCCCTCAGTTTCTGCAGTTCACCTGCTACAGGTGTCAAAGCAGGGATAGATTTTGATGGGGGGGATTTGAAAAGGAGAAGAGCTTCACAGATCCAGCCAGCTTTCTGAAAAGGGCAGCAGCGATGACTTATGCTTGGGGGGCTGTAGAAGTGCTTGAAGAAAAGCCCATCCAGCTGTGGGGTCTAGCCCAAGAGGTGCCTTCCCCCTGCACCTCCCACACTGGAGATGTGGGAAAGAGGGGCTGAAAAAGAGGTGATTTTTGGGGCCACTTTAGGCTATCCTTATCTTTTGAAATATTAGCCCTTTCTGTGGTCTGCCTTTAATGAATATTTTGTTTAACCACAATCCCAAGTTTCTGCTGTAAGATGGTTCAGGCGGAAAATTTACAGCCTGCACCTGGCAGCAGAGGTAGCCATCAGGGGAGCACCTGGGCAATGCAACCTCAGACACCAAAAGCCGAGGGAATGCTGAGGTTAGGACACAGTGCTGGACTTGCATTGTGCCATCTTTCCCCAAACTGTGCCACTGTGTCATGGATGAAGCTACACTAGCTTTGGAAAAAAATGAGTACCCTTGTTTGGGGTTTTTTTTTCATTTAATCAGAAAACATCATGCAGAAATTGCAGACCATGGTCCAGCTCCCCACATTTTTGCCTGGAGCTGCCCAAATGCTGCATGCAAACAGCTCGCAAGAGTACAAGATCCTTAAACCCAAGGGATTGAACACAATATTGGTCTGAGGAAAACCTGTGCTGTTCAAGTGCAATTGTTCAGGCGAGTTACCTGTGCAGATGCAAAGAAGATGGGGCAGCCAGACTGTGAAAAACAATAAAGATTAAGAGCTATAATAATAACAACAGCCATCACCTCCAGGAATTCTCATCAATGGAACATCAAGGTGAAGTAACACTGGACAAATAGAGTTGACAAGGGTATTCCCTTTCAGGCAAGATTTCTGTTAAGGTTGAAATCTGCCTGCTTTGTCCAAGCCTCATGACAGTTTTATTTAGGAAGATGCCTTTGACCATGCCTCAGGTAGCTATGAGCACCGTGGGTGTCAGCAAGGTTCACAGGACAAGGCCTGAGGCTGGAGTGTTCCATGGGGGAAGTGGGTGGGCAGCAGGGAGGATGTCCATGAAGCTCTTGGAGGAGCAAGAAAGACTCTCAGCTGGATTCAGCATGCTTGCTCCAGCCAAGGAGTAGCACAATGGCACTACTTCAGGTAATCAGCAATGGAAAAGCCCCAGAAACCAAAAATTCATGTTGAAAAGCAAACAGAACATTGTAATTTTTCTAATTTCCCTTCACTGGGCTTAGAAAACTGCTAAACAGGCCGGTATGTACCAAAGCTCTCCTTCTCCACTCATAATGAATATACTTTTTTGCACTCTCATAAGAACAGTGCTTCAGCAGACAAATCACAAGGTGAAGATAAAACTAATAAGATGACATTAAAAAAAAAGTCCTTCCAAGATTGAGTCTCCTCAGATTTGTTGATACATTCATGTCCCATACATGAACCTTGCTGCTCATGTTTTGCACTGACATTCAAATGTCATCAGAGAAGCTTTCCTGCCTCTTTTCCTTCTCCCCTTTTCTTCCCTTCCCTCTTTTTAGAAATAATTTTGTTTGGTTTGCCAAAGATGGAAGATGAGTGATCTTCCACTGAAATTCCCACTGACTGTCATGAGCTCGTGGCCCCATCAGATCTCTCAGGATTGAGACTAATGGGAACTTTTGGACTATATTTTCCTCCAGCCTTTTGCTGCAACAGGTCATCAGTGTGTTACCCTGCTCACGGGTAATATACTGCACTGCACTTGAACCTGACTGGAGCACAGATTTCCATGGCATAACACACAAAGCATAAACAGGCGTTCTCTGTTTTCAAAACCTTCAGAAGAGGAAGCTCCTACGAGCTGAATGTCTATTTTCCACATACCAATCTACCCTTGCTTTCATGCTGCAAATGTATTTTCCTCTTCTATCTTACGCACCTCCACTAAAAAAATTATGAGAGAGGGTCTATATGGGTAATGCATCACTCCTTTAAAATGTATTAGTCCTGAGGTTAAAAAAAAAAAGCCATTTTTTTTTCTCTACCAGAAGAGGATTTTTATATCCAAAGACACAAAGGTAATACTCACTGCATTGTAGCTTGATTTTTTTTTTTTTTTAACCCAACAGTGGTGAAAAGATGTGATTTTTACAAGCAAATAGGAAGAAAAAGCCTGAACACACCCTGGGAACATGTTTAAGAAGTTGATTTATGTTTCATGCTGAGCCTTACACCTGCAGTTCAAGCAAAACTCAACTTTGCCGCCCCACAGAGTCTAGTTTATTAGGTATCAAGGAGTCACAAGAAGCCATGTAATTAAAACTGTAATTAACTGGAAAAGGAAAGTGCCACCTGAGTTTTGAGAGGCTGTCAATTTTATTTGCATTACAGCTCTCCTTCTGCTTCTTTTGTCTATAGGGTTGCTTTTTGCCCCAACTTGATGAGGAAAAGCAAAGGTATATTTTTTCTTTCTATTAACAAAAGAAGCCACCAAATTCTCCAATGTCTTTACTCTTTTGAAAAAAAAAAATCACTTTGTTTTGAGCTTGGACATGGGTTTCTTGGAGCAGCATTTGCAGCCATGTTTGCCCAACAGGTGTCAAGTGTGGTCCAGGCAGAAAAAAAACCCTGAAATGTCCTACTGTCAAAGGGTCAGCTGAGTTCAAAGCCCATTTTAACAAAACATAATCAATGCCCTTTAAAAAAGGGATCGGCGGCACCTTGTTAAAATGCATGACCTTGCTGCAGCGGGTGAGCCGAGCACCGGGCGTCCCCGGACCTGGCACGTCCCCCTGAAGGCTGCTGGATTGTGCTGGAGACCACCGTGGTATTTCCGCAGGCAGGACAAGGCCACACGCAGCAAGACAAAAACACGTCTGGGAGAAATATGAGGTGATGTGACGCACCTTGTCAACCAAAGAAATATAAAGCAAAAAGGGGCTCGATCCTCTGGCCAAAAAAAAAAAAATATCTCCAGAAGATTTGGGTGGGATGTGCTACCAGCCCTTTCCTCCCTCTGCTTATGCATCCATCAGGAGGAAATCCCCAGGGGGTCAAAAAGTGGTGCCAGAATAAAGAGACACTTATTTAATAAGGTTTAAATAAGCAAAGACTTAGGTAAACTTGATGCAGGAAAGAAAATGGTAGTAAAATATAGTTAAAGAGTAATTACCCAAAAGGATAAAACGATGGGAACAAAGATAGGATCTATCTTAGACATGGTTACAAGGGAGATTTATGAATATACATAAATTTTTGTAGAGGACATGTTTGTCTTAGACTGGTGTATGAAAAGGGGGATTGACATTCTTCCTTCTCTTTTTAACAAGTGACAAAACCCCATCAAGTGAAGTACCAGCCTTGAGAAGGAAAGTTATGATCGTAAAAAGCAATTTTCCTTTGGTGCTGTTACGATAGGCTGGGTGGTTTGTGGTGTGTTGTTTCCCCCCACCTCCCCTTCCCCCAAGCCTTAATCATTTGTAGCCTCTCCCCTCCTGAAACAGCCCCAGCTTCCAATGCAGAGGTCTCAGGACCCTTTGGGTTTGAAGGCAAATCTCAATCAGTGCTAATTTGGGGAAGTGAGCCGGAGGTACCTGCAGCAGATGACACGCAGGGCTCAGCTTCTTATTCAGCTACAAGTCAGCAGGGGCACCTCTTGACCATCTGTGGTCTATAAATTACAGTAACACCGGCACACACTGCTTGTAAATCACCAATGAACAGGCTTTACCTTATGACACACTACATGAACCCTGTTGGATATTCCAATAAACTCCCATAAACCATACGATATAAACTCTGGATTATGTTTCTTTGGGGGGCAGGAGAAAAACCTAAACTTTTCTGCACTTTCACAAACTTTGTATAGGTGAAATGAAGACGTGGCCTGAGCTGTGTTTTGTGTACCATGTTTTCTTATTAAGATATTTTTTCCCTGCTGCCATCATTACTAATGTATACATTTCACTTTTCATGAGTGCATCAGCCTTGAGGTACAGAGGGCTGTTGCTCTCCTGCAAAAAAAAAGACACCACTCATTTGAAAAATGCAATTTAATGTGAGCCTGCATGACTTGTCCTCCATCCTTGCTGCACTGGGCGCAGGCTGGTAATGGGAGAGGCTCACCCATGTCCTTTGCTTTTGGAGCAGCAAGAAGAACCAACCCATGACAACAAGCCAGTTAAAAACACACCCCTATTTCTTACCGTCTCTTCTGAGGCTTGCTATCTCTAGTGCGGCAGACCATCCCAAGCTCCTCCCTCACCTGTTTCTTTCTCCCTGTGAAGTGGCCCTTTTACACCAGTTTGGAAACAGGGTGGAAGGCTCTGTGGTCTGACACACTGTCAACATCCCCTCCCCATCTTCCCGTCCCCAGGGAGATGCACACCTGCCACCCAACTTGGTTTGGAGAGCTCTTACCTGCCGTGATGCTTTCTGGAGGCCATGTCTGCAAGGAGAAACTATGAGCAAAGTCTTGGCACGCGGCCGTGTGCTCCTCAGTACGTGGCTGATAGGGGCCACAGAGGCTGCTCTGCTGAGAAACCTGGCACTTGACTTCCAATTTTCTTCCAAGACCAGTCAAAGGACCACTTTTGATAATTATATTAGAAAGCCCTGCATCTAGCCTGTCATCTGGGACAAACAAAACAAACCAAAACCCAAAACCAAACAAAAACCCAACAAAACCCCAAAAAATTGTAAAATAATTCATTCAGATTGTGGGTGATATGCCAACTAAGCAATCTGATAAATGTTATTTGACCAGTTTTTTTGCTGACCATGAACAATTGTGGCCTGTAGCATATACAGCCAGCTACGGCTGCGTCATGACTCCTTGGCAAGTTCCTTAATTGAATCTGAAATCCCAGCCCCTCTCAGGGAGTAGGAGTCTTGCAGTCATCTTACTCATGCACAGCATAAGCTTACTAAGGCAACATTATTTTTATTTGGCTTTCTTAAGGCTGTAGGGGCTGGCTTCTCATCTCCCTACGCGTGGATGTACTGGTGTGTGGGTGCACACCTGCGTCAACACACGCTTTTAAACCCATTAGGTAACTGCACTCAAACTGGAAGAGATGTTCCCTCCTCATGAGACAGGGAACCAACGCAACCACGGTTGACTCTCATGATGACAGTGGGATGAACTCAACCATCTGTAGACATCAGAGAATCCACATCTGCAAGAGCAATCCAAAGGAAAATACCTTCCGCATCTCCCTCCAGCCTTGAGCATCCAGTTATTTAACACTCATTAATACTGCTTGTTTTTTATTCCAACACAGCTTCCAGTCTCCAGCCAAAATTGGTGCTTCCTTGCCTAAGAAATACACACCAGAAATCACCTAGTCTAATCGGATAAAAACCCAGATAAAAGCAGGGTCTTCTTTGGACCACCAGCACTGCATGATCCCAGTGTCATCCAGGAAGACTGCACCTGACTGAAACACTTTGAACAGTCTCAGGAGCAATTTTTAACCCACCAGAAATGCACATTTGAAGCATTTACTGATTCTGTATTGAGCCTGCCTAGTTGGTTTAGTTTCAGGAAAAAACAGTGAATAAAGTAAAGCTGATTTTTTGATCAATTTACTCAGGGAGAAAAAAAAACCCCAACAACAACCAAACAAAACCCCAACTCTTTAAGTGTTATTTCAATTTTCCTCAGGATAAAAATGATAGTTTGAAATTTGAATAGAACTAAGCCATGTCACCTCAAACACCCTGTGATTTTTGGCCAGGGAACTTGTGGTTCATAAGCTTTTTAAACTGGAGGTAACGCACAAGGAGCATCATTGCAGCATTTTTTCCATCAAGTAAGTGAACCAAAACCCGCACTTTTCACAGCAGGGCAGTGGGAAACCCCAGATCAGGTCCAGGCATCATGGCACCAAGGCTTTTCTGAGTTCACCCACGAAGATCCCCCCACCTTCCAGCCATTCAGCCTCCTCCTGTACCTTTCCCCTGTCCCCACCGTCCGCCCCTTCTGCGCGCTCCGACAAGAAGTGATAGCGCTATTTCTGGTTTTTAACAAGATTTGGAAAGCATTCAAGTGCCTGACTAAGTGGCTGGAAACAAGGAAGCAGAAGGATATTTTGGCATCCTGCGATGTGTGCATGAAGAGCATAGACACAAACACATTGAACGCACATACTGTAAAACAAGATTACAAGGAGAGTACGAACTAGTAAAAGCCTATTAAAACATCATGGACGCTATTGCTGCTGCGTGTGCACGCTTACGTATTGAAACAACAAATATTTCACGTGAACGTGCAGTTCGAACATGACTGATCACAGATACAACTTTCAGCACCTTTAAATACAGAATGCCATCCTGTAATTAATGTACCCTATCCTGAAATTCGAGGGATTTATTGATACTGGCAGAAACATTTGCAAATAGCTTGGGGAAGTTCATGACATACCTTCTGCCTCAAGGGATTTCATTCATGCTTTCCCATTTTTTCCAGCTACCGTCAATAAAATCATTCAGAGCCCTTACCATATGACAACAAATGCAGTTGGATCTCCTTAGCACAAAGTTTGAAAAAAGTACCAGCGTGGAGAAAGAGCCTCATTGTGTTTTATTTGTTTTGTTCTCTTTCACTTACAGTGAAATATTATAACCACATCTGAGGTGGTTGCTTTTGAGGTCTGCAGTAGAAAAAAAGCAAAAGCAGGCCATAGGCAAAGCAAGACGCAAAAGGATTTTACCCAAATTCTTCATGAAAAACCATGGACAACCTGTTAGCTCCTGCCCAAGCACGAGGTAGGCTACCCGTGCTGAAATGTATTGGTACAGACCAGGCACACACGTATGGAGAGGTTACATCTTTCATAAGGCTAACTGAACTAGTTGGTGAAAAAATCCAGTTTCAACACAGCCCTTTCCCGGAGGAATGAAGGTGTCAGCACTCTCAGCTTGGGAAAGGTGCTGTTGTGTTGGTTGGCCAGGGAAGAAGAGACGATTCCCAACACTGTGGTGCAAGTTCCTCACATTCTACAATCACTACAATTACGAAAGTTGGCCACGACCTTACAGACATGTATTTAAAATTAATGCACTATTGAGGACAAGAAATATCCCATCATTTTGCTAGGAAAAGTTTTACATACCCAAGATCTGCATGATGCAAGCGTGCAGTCACAGCATCCAGAGAATCAGATGGCAGGTTATTTTGCTGCTACCAAGCTGTGTCTAAGTAGGTTAGTGGAGCAGACTGGCACATGTTCCCCCGTGCTTGATCTTCATGTTCCTGCATGGTTTCTTTAAATATTGTAAGGTATTTCTTGTGTGGGACTATATCATCAGGAGGTATTTTTGCCTTTGAGTGCATATATTTGTACACGCTTGCATACATGGGATTAAAGATGGTAAGACAGAAGAACAGCATTTATTTTAGAAAATAGTTGTGGGTTGGTTTTTTTCCCCCCCAACTTCTTTTTTAATCTTTCTTTCTAGGGCCTAAATTTGAGGTACTGATCTCATGTGACAAGTGATCAGACATTTGTACAAAGGCAGGCTAACAATACCTGAAAAATACCCCAAAATATGCTTCTGAGTTAGTTGTTTCATTGACCTGGAAGCGTTGGCAATGTTTCCAACAGTAAGCAGCGCCAGGCTGGGGTACAAAAGGCTGCACAGAAAATACTGGGGGTACCTCAGCCCTCCCCATGACTTCTCCATCCCTCTCACTTGCTTCCCACCGTACTGCATCGAGTGCTCCAATGCTTTACTCTTCTATCATCAAACATTTACCATAATGCAGTATCTCCAACTCAGTGTCCACAAGCCCATGATCCAGTAAACTGAGGCTTTTTTTTTTTTTTTTTTTTGAGGGGGAAGAAGAGATATTAGGTTCTACCATGCTGTGGTTCCAGCTACCTGTAGGGAGAGAGAAGGTAGGTGCTGGCCAAATGAAATAGGGCACTTTTCCCCCCCAAGAGAAAGAAATTGTGCATCAGGAACCTAAGTGCTCTGTCTGGGATGGGGATGGGATGACTGACTGAAACGGGCATCCCTCTTACTGCGAGTGGCAGGAGTGTTCCTGGCTGCTCTGGCGGGAATGGGAGAGCTGTGCTGTGCTGGGGAGGGTTTACCTGCCAGTGAGGAGTTCCTCAGAAAAACAGGCATGGGAAACTGCCACGGAAAGCATCATGAGTTGAGATCTTCCACCTCTCAAGGAAAAATCAGCTGAAACGGAATTAAAAGTGGTGTTTAGCTTCTCACCTTCTCCCACTGTTTTTGTCTGCTTTTATTTCAGCGCATTCACAGATAATGGTGAAAAAAATAATTATGGTGTAATAATCCACCTCTCGAGCTTGTTTAGGTGCCCAACTTCAGGACGCTGCATTCAGGGTGAAGCAGGGTGCCAGGGGTGTGAACTGAAGCTAGCATCTGAGCTGCCTCCAGAGGACCGATATCAAGTGGGAGCCACCAAATTAGTGCCCTCCCAGTGTCCTGCATCAAGGGTTTTTTTCCTAGGACAAAAAAATCCCAGCCTCACAAACCCAGCAGTGGACATTTCTGTCGCAGAAAAGCCCAACATCCTGCCCGCTGGGAGCAGAGCTCCCTCCTCCAGCCCAACTTTTTGCCAGCCTTGGTCCTTGCAGTGCCTAGGAGAGCCACGCCGAGACCCCAGAATCCCCCAGCAGCAGCGCGAGGAGCCTGCCGTGCCGCTGCTGGAGGACCAAAGTCGTCAGCTGTGAGGATGAAGAATTTGAGGTTGGCTGTCGGAGCGCTCCAAGCTCAGGAGGGGTTTGGAGGAATGCAAGCTGGGGTTACATAAAACATTGACTCATGCTGAAAGATCACGAGTTTTGAAAGATTCAGCTGAGGAATGAGCAAAACCTCAAGCTGCATGTTGCTCACAAGTCAACAGGAATTGGGGGATGCTGGGGACCTCTGAAAATCAGGCCTTGGTGCAGGGTTTTTTTGAAGTCCTGTCAACCAGTCCCAGGAGGAACTAAGAGACATGTACATCTGTCAGGGGTGAAAATACGGCCCTTTCAAGGAAAGTTGGTGTGAGCATTTGGGCTTTACTCATTGGAAAGAACTGCCTAAGATAGAAGTTAAATATTTTTTTCCTCCCTTTTATTTTTTATTTGTGCACTACTGTGTACGATATTGAAAAGTACGTCATGCAGAATATTTACTTTATGTTGGGATATCTGAGTGTGCAAAACTTCATGGCTTCATTTACCGGGCAAAACCAGTTGTGGATTTTGGCAGTCTGAGCTGGTCTATGGTTTCTGTGAACGTCTGGATGTGGTTCTTCCCTGCGCTTTACAGGTTACTCAAATCATGTCCCATTACACAGATAATTTGTGTGCTGTGAAGATGGTGTGTGTGAAGGGTATGTATGCAAAAGGAGTACAAGACCGTGGACTTTCCACCATGTGTTAGAAACACTGACCAAAACCATTCGCACTTTGATATTTAAATCAGATTTCTAAAATCCATGCTCAGAGACATATGCAAGTAGTTGATTTTTGGATCCCTTACAATTTTCTCTCTCTCCGTATTTACAGTAGGTACTCAGCATCTCTCTCTCACACACACAATCAGTTAAATTATTCAAGTGCTTAAATAAAGATACGGTTGCCTGCCTGTGTTTGTCCAAATTTGAAGAACTGTTGCCTGCTTTTAAGTTTTATGTCTCTTTTCCCTCAATCACAGTCTTTCTTTCTGCCTCAAACACACTGATGGAAAAATGAAGATGTACAGATGGGCTGCTCATTTTCAGTCAGGTTGCCGTGTAAATATGGCATCAGGAAAAGAAGGGTGTTAGAAACACAGATGTACACAAGGCAGCCCAACCATCATGTTTGGGCTGCCTCTGCATCACTCAAGTATGCATCAGCCAGCCCAAGCAGAGCCGTATGAGGCCAGAGTGAAATGCAGCTAACAGAGAACAAAATATTGGCAAATTGCATGCCTTCCAACCTGGCACAACGGGATAAAATAAATATGGACTAATGCTGGGGTCAAAGTTTTTATTACGTGAAGTACTAGATGCGCAAGTGCCTGAGTTTCTGATGTTAAAATAAAAGTACTAGCTAATTAAGTACACACACACAGATGTATATGTATGTCTATATATACAAAATATTTATATATATATTTATTTGGGTTCTTGTTTGCTTTACAAACCTGCCTTCAACATGGTCCCAGCTAATTTCTCAGCCTTTTCATTGCAATTGCTAACAATTTAATCACCTTATAAACTTCTGCAGTGACTAACGCCACATCTATGCTTTTGGCACACTACGGTCAGAAGTTGTTTTAGCAACAGTGGTATGTAAAGCAGACACACTATTTGTGAGGCTCAGAGCCCTTAAAAATCATTCCTTTCTCTCTGGGCTATCGACATTCCTGAGCGCTCACGATGCAGCTGCCGAGCTGCTGGACAGCCCACATATGGCCGTGCGCTGAACAATAGCGACTCGCTGTTGTTCTTGTTATATGCATCACCATATGTGTTTATTAGAAACAGCAATAAAACGATGACGGGCTTCTTCAGCTATCCCCGCAGCTCGGGGAAAAGAAAAGCGAGGGAGTACATGGGATGAAATCAGAGGGTTGTCCCCAGCTTTGGGAGAGCTGGGTGGTGGGGCTGTGCAGTCCCTCTCTTTAGGGGAATGTGGCTGTTTGTTTATAGGTAATATTGCCAAATTAACACTGGACACCGAGCCCAAGTCTCCTCTCATTCCCTTTTATTAGAGAATTGCTGGAAACCTCAAAAAACTGAATCCTGAAGGTTTTGGCATCCAAATTGCTGTTCCACCAGGACTCACCTGTCTGCAGCCTTCCCTGAACCATGCAGAAGAGACTTCCCAATATTTCAAGGACCCTTGGATAAGGATCACACTTGGAGTGTACTTCAGTCAGAAGCACAACCAGCTATGGTGGGACTGCCTTCAGCATTGGGCTGCCTTGAAAAAACTTCCAAATTAAAGAAATTTGGACTGGGAACTCAGTGCTTTTTAGATGGAGGGGTTGAGCTGGGCATCAGGAGCCCAAAAGGAACACAGAAATGGTTTAAGGGTGTTTTGCAATCAGTTCAAGGACAAGGGAGAAATGAGTCCCAGGAAAGGGGTGTTGAAGGAGGAGTTGAACGGTCGAATTGAACATCTGAAACCTCATGTGCTCCAAATTCTGTATTGTTTCCTTCCCCTTCCAGTATTCACCATATTTTAAAGCAAAAAGGGAGGAAAAAGAAACTTTGAGAGCAAAATCAGCAGAGATAGCAACATGATCCATCTAAATATGTAACATGTAATTTTGGTATCCTTGACTGTTAAAGGATAAGCTTGAAGCTGTCTTCAGACATATGGAAATCAATCACAGATTCACAGAGTGGAAGGGGTTGGAAGGGCCCTCTAGAGATCATCTAGTCCAACCCCCCTGCCAGAGCAGGATCCCCTAGAGCAGATTGCATAGGAACGCGTCCAGGCAGGTTTTGAATATATCCAGAGAAGGAGACTCCAGCCCCTCTCTGGGCAGCCTGTTCCAGTGCTCTGTTACCTTCAGAGTAAAGAATTTTTTCCTCAGGTGCAGGTGGAACCTCCTGTGCTCCAATCTGTGCCCACTGCCCCTTGTCCTGTAGCTGGACAACACTGAAAAGAGTCTGGCCCCATCCTCTTGACACCCACCCTTTAGGTATTTATAAGCTTGATGAGATGCCCTCTCAGTCTTCTCTTCTCCAGGCTAAACAGACCCAGGTCACTCAGTCTCTCCTCATAAGGGAGATGTTCCTGTCCTCTAATCATCTCTGTAGCCCTCCTCTGGACTCTCTCCAGTAGTTCCCTGTCTTTCTTCAGCTGAGGAGCCCAGAACTGGACACAGCACTCCAGATGCGGCCTCACCAGGGCACAGTAGAGAGGGAGAATGACCTCCCTCGACCTGCTGGCCACACTCAATGCACCCCAGGATACTGTTGGCCTTCCGTGGGTTTGAGTACTTACACCCAAAGGCAGACACAAGCCTCTGAATACAGGATACATAATTTTTTCATGTTTAAATCTTGATTTTTCTTAATGTATAGAGTTTCCATCTTGCTGTCTTTTTCTGACCATAATAACAAACCTTAGCCATTGTAAAAACAAAACAAAACAAAAAAATCCCACAACCAAAATAATTTTAAAAAATGAATTAGCAATGCTGAGTTGTATCGGGTTTACTGTGACCTTCCAACTGTGGTAAGAATACCATTTCCACTCTTACTTCACTTCTTTTTTACTTCCTACCCATAAAAGTAAACAATTCAAGACGACGTTTTACATCCTTGAAAAGTTCCCAAAAACAGGATTTTCCACTGAGGCTGCAACTCCCTTGGCTTGTTTTTTCTTTTCTTTTTTCTCTTGTAGCATAAATCAATTCTGTGACTATACTTAAACTGCGATGCTAAATTCTGTTATCTTTAGTTATATTGCTAACAAAGTGTTTTGTGTAGTTACTTAACCTTTAAAGCAAAATCTCTCCTTTATTCCCCCATCTGCACACAAGCTACTTTTTACAGGCTACTGTGTTCTCCCCACAAAAATCCAAACTTTTTTTTTTTTTTTTAATGAACCCATGCACTATTCCACTTATCAGCTTGGAACTGTTGCTGTATTGGTTTCACACAGTTTGACAACTGCGTCTTGAACGGAGCTTTGTCTTGGTTTATTTTGTCAGAAGAAGTTGTTTTCCGACAAGCAAGTTTAATTGTTTCCTTTCTATTGTCTCCTGAAAAATCAACACATGGGTTAAAAATAATCTGTTTACACCTTTTGAAGGTTAACATCAGATCAGACAACTTACTTTATTTCTTACATATGATCAGTAATCTCCATCCTGCACCCATGAAAGGCTTTGCCATTGAGTGAAATAAAAGCAGGATGAGACCATATGGTTCTTGTTAAACGAGCCTCATCTTCCTATTGTTAATGCTTATCTCCAAAATAAAGTATTTCTGCAGAAAGCATATTCCCATAGCATGTTCTCTTTCCAATGACCAGCTGGTTGCCAGTTTGTTATTTGCACTGCAGTAGACCACTTTCATCTATTTCTATTCCAGTCCAAGAACACCATTTGTACATTGTCCAACTTGGAAATGTTAATCTGACACCATTGGTCACGGGCCTTTTAACTTCAAGTGGCAAACTTCCAGCTAGCTGCCAGTTGAGTATTTACACTGGAATCTTTCTTAGCCCAGAAATAAACTATTTGTTCGCCATAAACATCAGCAACACGCCAATAATTTCTGCAACACACATGTACGAAGGTACAGCCCACCGCACTTTGCTGTTGGCTTCTCAATAACCTCCTAAGTAGCTCCTTGGGGAGATGCTGCTTGTCTTGAGCTAAGATAAATGCATCTATTCCACTCTCCATGCATGTACATAACTTTTATTTACATTCATGGGAGTTGCACATGCATACTGACAGGCAACAAGGGCGACCAAAATTAGGATGGTCGGGCAGGCCTCTCACCGCTTCTCCTGAGACCCAGGACTATCTGTAAAGGCCAAAACACCATGAAAACCCTAATGTGAAAATATCCAGTCGCTTTGGCATTGTCCACAGCTCCCTGTGCTCGACCATGGGCTTGGGATGCCCGCTGGGAAAGAGGCTACACTGGATGTACTTGAACGCAGCTTTTCAGAAAGCAGAGTGGCGCGAGTCTTATGGGATTTCACTTGGAGGATTGGTATTCCTTCCAGCAGTACAATTTATGCTTCCTGAAAGAATATTACACTTTGGGCTCTTTTCAATGAAATGAAAGTCGGGGTGTTGGGTGGGGGGTATGTGGAGTGGGGAAGGGAGGGGTTATGCCAGGTTCTGCAATTTAACTTAAGGAATGTTATGCAGTGGCAAGGGTGTGTTTTCATGTACTTTGTTCATCTCTGTTAAAATAAAACATTTCCTTTACATATATTCCCTTGATGACCTGTGGATGGGAGAGGCCAAAGAAAGATTTCAGAAAGTTCAAAATGTAAACTTCAGGAATGGACCCCCCCTCTTCCAAAGAAAAAAGAATAATAATGATGTCTCATTCTCCCCTTCACTTTTCCTATTTCGTCAAATAATGTACCCAATCACCTCTTGTGTTACCTTGGTTGTTCAAAGTAAAAAAATTAAAATCTCAGGTTTGGGGAGAAGTGACCCTATAGAAATACTTTGGCAAAAACTTAGAGGACCATTTGGGATGTACAGCCAATCTTATTATTTACGGACTCCTTAGCACCTACTTGTGTGTTCAGTTCAGCATCGCCATCCACCTGCTCCTCACAACCACCAGGAAAATGCTGGTCAAAATGCCAGTACTGGCCAGTATTAAAAGCAGGATCCTGCACACTACATGAGTGAAGGGGAGGTGTGCACCCCATGTCAAGCTGGACACTGGGACCTGAATGCCCCAACCAAACCAGGATGCTGCCCAGGCACAAACCGCGGGGAACGGCAACTCGTAGCCCCGTACTCCCCTATGGACAGCAATTCTTGAGCAAAGCCCAGCAATTTAATTTGCAGGTTTAAACCCACTGTCCTATCTTTGTACTGGATTTGGATCACCATTTGGATCATCAGCAAGCAAGCACAGGAGTTTTGTTGGCCCTTGCTGACGTGTCTAGGCAAGGAGGTGTCCAAACAGTGGCTGCAGACATTCCCTCCAAGCCTCCCAGCCTCTCCTACAGGATCCAGCTCATAACAGGGAATATTTTCAGCACTAGGGACATGACTTACAATGTGATTTGGGATCTTAAAGGCTTAAAAAATTCCCTGTTGCCTGTAGAAGTCATATAAAAAAAGTGCATTTCCTATCCACCTACAGTGACTGACAGAAGGATGATAAGAGACACTCACTGTTGCCAGATACTCCAGCACCTTAGGCAAAAAGCAACTGTAGTGTGAAACAAAGGACTTGTCTTTCCACTGCTGCAGCTCATTTGCTCTTGCAGTCAATGGGTTTTCTCTATAAGATGTATCACTTTTAATTCTGACCTTTGCTAACTTCCCACTGCTTGATTTTTTTTCACCCTCAGCGTTCCTTCAGTTTTGGAGTATGTAATATACACAAATATGTAGCCATCTACCATGCACCAAAATTTTGATAAACATACATTTTTCTTACCTCACCTAAGGCTCCTCTTGCAATCAAATGAAGGCGAACAAAATATTTTGACGTCTTGAAATACATTCTCTTTTCCAGAAGGGCAAACAAATAGACCTGACATAAAATAATGTCATAACAATCAGCAACTACAACTCGATTCTCACTGCTGTAACTTGAAACTCATAAGAGAAAGTAAAGTAATCCAAGTCTGAATTCCTGGCCACTAAAAAAGCATCCACTTCTCTTGTGTTGGGCTTTTCTGTATGGCTAATCCTCACTGGGGCAACCTCTGAGCTAGGTAAAATAGCGAAGTATCTCCCCAAAATCCTTAAGGAAATCTGACAATTAGAAATTGGCCTTGTTGACTACAGCCAAGCAATAAGAAACTGGAGCAGGCAGAATTGCAGACCAAGGAAGGGCGCTTGGACTCCAAGGGAAGAATAAAATCAAGGTCCTTTGAGAAGAGATCCAGTTACTGGGGGTCTGCAAAAGGATAACGGGCCTGAGAAGAGCTATGGGGAGACTGGGACAGAACCCCAGGCTGGCAGAGAAAAAAGTTGAGCAGTTGAAGAAAGACTCAGGGAACTTAAAAGACAGGCCTGGGGCTAATCTTTCTACTGGTTTATTTTTTCCCCTGTTTGTTTATTTGCTACAAGTCAGATTTTGGAGCAATTAGTAAAATATCATGCAAATATTCCCTGTGTGACTGTACATGAATAACTTCAATTTTGCTAAACATTTGTCTCGTCATTCTGAAATACATCTGCTGTTTGCATTAAGATAATCTGCTAAAATATTGGGAAGTAAATTACAGTTTTTATAAGATATTTATGAAACAACTTCTTATTTGTATATTAAATATCTCTGACTATTATGGCCTGTTTTTTTGGCTGATGTCTGCCTTCCCTGGGAGCATCCATGCCCTGTTTCAATTACAGACTGGGCTGAGTACCATCTTGTGGAAAAGCTCCAACTGGCTGCGAATGGCTCAGCATACATTTGTAACAGGCTGAGGGAATAGCACCAGATCTGCCAGCAGCCTGTGACAGAAAAAAACCCCAAAACAATCAAAAACCAAAACGCGGTTGCACATAAGCATAAACCGTGTGGTATTTGCAGAAATTCTGGCACAAGACCACAGGAGTGTGTGTTGCTCTGCTCAGACCCAGTGCTGCAGTGAATGCCCTTATGGAGAGAGACAATGATAGGGCTTGGAGGCTGCTCCCGGTCTCTGCTTGGTGATCACAAACCATACCTGGAAGTCAATTAAAAGCATTTTTTAACGTTTCACCTTCTCAGGGTTGTCCCACTCTCTTTGCATGCAGGGAATCCCTAAGAGGTTGGCGAGAGATGCGTTGGCTACTATTGCCGCAGCCCAGGTGAGCTCACGTGTGGTCCTCTTTCCAAAAGTTTTCAAAGGAGGTGTGGGAAATCAGGTCATTTGCAATCCACCAGCACTGATGTTTGGGACAAAGCTGGTAATCATAACCCTAAGAGTCGCACCCTGTGGGAGGGAGAGAGGGTGGCTGAGGCAGGTGGAGGATGGAAAACGAACAGCTCTGTGTGCTGGAGGAGCTGGAGGATGTTGCTGCTGTACAGCTGGGGACACACCTGCATTAGCTCTAAGCATGGGTAGACAGAGCTGTGGGAACCCGTGGTGGGCAATGAAACCCTCCTGAGATGCAGGTAAACCCTAGATCACTGCCATAGCTTGCTCTAGACAGGATCTGCATTTCTGACAGCACCCAAACCACTTCAATTAAAGTTAGCTCATGTGCTGGCATGAGCTCTAGCCACGTGGGCCTGGACACATCTACAATATTAAAGGTTATGCCTATGTCCCTCTTAAAACCCAGCTTAGAGTGCTCAGGGGTTGCCACGGCCCCACAGACAATATGCAGTTGGGCTGCATGATGTCTGTGAAGCCACCGAGTCATTAATTGACCCTCCAACCTTCTCGGACTATCTGGGACTCCATGTCTTTTCATGGATATGGACTGGCCGCAGATTTCTTGTCCAGGCACACAGTGTATCTGTCTTGGAGGGGTTTGAGGGTTCAGTTCAGAATTGCTGGCAGTGGAGTTTGGGTGTGCAAATCACAGATTAGGTACTTCTGAGCTACCTCACTCAGAGTGTTGCTGTCTCACTTTACCTTCCCTGGAAAGCTGCTCCATCCCTAGTCCACAGGTTAAAATTGAAGCCCATTTTAAAAGGGAAATGAGGAAGGAAGAGGAAGTCTGAGGCACCGGGGTTTCTGTTTAGAAGATCTAAATTCTGGACGAAGAAGTCTGGGAAAGGGATGAGGAGACTGAAACACTTTAACACTGCTTATCATCTTCATCTACTCTCTGGTTTGGAATTAACATTACCTACACGGAATCCAGCTTAAAAAGTAATAAAAGGGTGATAGAAGCCAGCTCGCCCTCCTCTTGCTTGTGCCCCACGCAGCTCCCCTATTGCTGCTTGTATGGACACAAGTCACATTGGCCCAAAGACCCTCAAATTGATGCCAACAGGGTGGGGAAGCAAGTAGGGATCAGACCCTTGATGCTCACAGCACAATAGTAACAGCCTGAGGCTGTGTGGCTGGGTTCAGGCTGCCTCGCTGAGGTGTATCGGTACCCACGTGCTGTGCCGAGCTCCGTAACAGCTTCATGGAGCCAAGGGCCCTGGCAGGGACCGCGCCGGCAATTGTGCAACCCTGCTCAGACACAGATTTCCTCTGGCACCGGCAGCACAATAGTGGGTCTGTTGGTAAACAGGAATTGTTTCCCTGCCACAATAGGGCTTGGGATGAAATCATTCCCCGATACCAAGCAGCCTCGACGTGCCTCCTCAGCTTCCCACCCCAGTTTAGATGGTAGCGCCTTCCTGCTCCCCCTGGGCCTTGAGTCCCTCATAAAACAACAACACAATAAAACAAAATAATAATGGAATCCATATAAGGCTTGATGTCTTCATTGCTCCTTAGAAAACGTGCCAAGGGAGCTTCGCCTGAATATGGGCAGCAGGTTCCCAGCATCAGCAAAGCTTTTTAATAGGAGGAAAGGGCATTTTTCAAGCTCCGGATGCCAGTATCCATCTCTCCCATCCTCAGCTGTACAACTCCAGCGGAAAAAACGGGTAGTTATGGGAGCTGGATCCCTGGTCCTGGCAGATACATATGGCACTAAGCTCACCTTAACATCCAGGGGCTGCATGGGAAGAGATATGGCTGCTGACAGTCCCATCAGGGAGGCTTCAACCAAGGCTGGCCTGCTCCCGGCATCCCCCTTCCCGGTGGCATCAGGGACCATCGGGCTCTCGCAGAACATTTTGTGGTCAGGGTAATTGCATTGTGTTGTCTTAAAACTGCCGAGGCGTGGCCCTAAATAAAACCAGAGCCCCGGCCTCCCTCCAAGCACAGCAGCCCCCAGCTCCCTGCGTGGTCTGACGTATGGCCCCATCCAGCCTCCCTGCCCTGCTTCCATTTCAGGCACAAGGTTATTAATGAATTTGTAATTGCATGGAGGGGGGAAAGATAAACATATGATTTGGGACAAAGATATACATGTCATGAATATATACATATACACTCTCTCTCTCTCTCACTCATATCTATATATATTTTTTGGTCAAGAATGTCCTAGAACCCAGATGCACCATTTAATTATTTGTGCTGGGAGTGCCAAAGGAACCTACCATTTATTTATACAGTTAAATCAGCTGCAGATGTGTGTGCTTTTTCCTTCGTTCTTTCTTTCCTTCAGTGTTGGCATTTCTGACATCTCAATTTTTTTTTTCCCTCTCTCATTCAATGAGGGCATCTGAAAAGCATTGGAAAATGGCTCGCTGCTTCCTCCCTGGTTCTGTCCAGAGGGGCGAGCATCCCGCATTCTCTTACAGGGCTGTGCTTTCCTCCTGCCACAAAGCAAGGGTTTGACAAATTAAGACCCCAAACACCAGGAATTGGGGGGTAAAGGAAAAGCTTCCCGTGCCACAGAGGCCCAGGACCGCTCCTCTGGTGAAGAAAGCATTGTAGCTGAGACCTCACGGCTCGCTGCACCCATAGGCATGCGCTGGAGGAGCCGAGTACCACTGGGAAGGAGCGTCATGCTTTTTCCTGACAAGCCCAGCATAATTTTGGTCCCCTCTCCTTTTTTTTTTTTTTGAGCCCATAAGATATTATAAGTGACCTCTACTTTTTGTTTTTCGGGGTGGGGAGAGCATGGAGCAGCTGTCTGAGCGGGGCTTTGGCAAAACCTGCTTCCTTGGAGGGTTCTGCCTGGGCTGTGGCTGCGACGTGCTTCATCAGCCTTGTTTGGTGGTTTGGGCTCATCCCTGTGAAAAGCAGGCTTAGTGTTAACTTTCAGCATTAGGCGGGTGACAGAGTGAAGTCAGAGATGCCCAATCGATTTTCAGACTCACTATCAACTTCCTTAGAACTTTCCCCGCCCCAATTATCATGTTTCTTCTCGTGAATGAAATTCATGGGCGCAGGACATGAGCCGCTCCAAGCAGTGATTGCTGGCAGAAATCAGGACAAATATTGCTCTATCCCTTTTGGCAGGGAAGGCAACCTCTTTCTGCTTTACCTGGAAGACAGTCATCAAGGCTTAGTAGCCCTGGGAAGCAACCCGATCCTGCAGCCAGAAAATGCACTTCACATTCTTTTGGCAGGAGACTGGTGTTTCCTGCTATCACTCTGGATGCTTAAATGAGGTGATAATAAGCATATTAGAAGCATTTAGGATATAGGACTATTAGCAAACGATGATTCATTTTGAAACTTTCAAACGTACCTAAACCTGATGTTCACACGTTGAAATCCCACTTTCTGTCAGAGGGCTGGAGGGTGAGCAATGCCGTGGGTGTCAGGTGCTGGCTGCACCCCCTGGGCTGCTCCCCACCAAGGCAGCCTGGCCACTTTTTAAAGCCAAAGACCAGCAGTCCTAGGACATTTTGAAGCACCATTTGCAGAAACCCTCCTGGGGAAGCTGGTCATGATGCCACTGGAGCAGCCTCTTTAAATTCATCCATATATGAGGAGGAAAACTGGGTTACTCTGATTTGCTTTAAAGCAATTATCCACTATGAACATGATATATTCTGGCTCAGCCTGTATTATCTGAAAAGGTACAACGCCTATAAAACTGTTTCATATATGCACTTGTATATATATGCAAAACGTCAATATGTACATCTATATGTATATTTTAATTTTTATATCTGTCTACATTATATAGATTTTTCCTTCTTTTTTAATGTTTTGTTTATCTTATAAAAGTGTCTAGAAGCCTAAGCATATATGCATATATATGCATACATAGGTATAGCATGTATATTCAACAATATGCAGTGTGACTATAAACATCTATATACCCATATTTCAATATATGTATCCAGAGATCTATACACACATATATATGCACGCGCATCTACCTATCTACATGTAAGGGCACATGCTGGATGTATAAAGACGACTGACTTCCAGAGCACTGTTCCAAAGCACGCCAAGTCCCACGATACAGACTACGAGGCTTCGCAACAGCTCCCATGTAAGCAGGTCCACTTAGGCATAACAGCATTCATTCTCTCTCTTACACATCATGAGCCGCTTTCAATAAAATTCAGTATTTCTTTTAAGAGGCTTTTCTTGCAGCCACTACTCACAAGCCTAGTTTCTCTCCTGCTCGCAGTCAAGGAATCCTCCTCTCTGCTTGGCTGCCAACTCTTCCTGTGGCAAGGGCAGTGTGACCAACCCAAATCTGGTTAGTTGGTATCAAGCACCAACTGCTGGTTCTACTGCCATTGAGCTGGCATATAAGGAAGACCTGAAATATTTAAAAATTACCACTAAAATTTCTTTTTATGTCATATTCTCTAGCAGGCACATTGCAAACAGCACACAGGTTTCCTAGCAGTCCACCAAGCCAACTGTATATTGTTCTTTAACCCTGTGAGTTTTGAATTTATAAAGCAGCTTGCCTGATCGCTGATGATGGCCTTGCTCTACAGACACCAGCTTTGCACTTTGCTTTGGCACCTCCCCGACGTGCCTCGCTGCTGGGAACAGCGCCGGAGGATGACGGGGAAAGGGGCCCAGACTGCAGCACTGTGAGGCACTGCAATGCCATTTTGGATTAAAATATTTATTCCTGACATTTTGCGAGAGGGGGAAAAGAAAAAAAAAAAAGCAAAAGCTGGCCGTAATTCAAAGTCTCTGCAAAGTCACTGGGAATCTTCCAAAAAGCTTCAGTGAGAGCAGGATTAGCTGCCCCCATATATACATAAAATTTGTTGTCTTTTGCATATCAAAGTGGTGAAGCCTCTGTTCTCTTCAGCTATTGCTTTTAAGTGTGCTATAAACAGAGCCTTATCTGTCCAGAAAAAAAAGGCTTTGACAAGGAAGACTAGCTCAGATGCCGAGACAAACTTGGCCACGTTCCTGCAGTGAGAGCAACGCCAATAAAGATGTGGGCTGGTCTCTAGATGCTGTCGATAACGTGATTTGGATAGTTGTTCAAAAACTCTCGCTATGTCCCTGTTGTTGTTTACACTAATGAACCCTTCATCATCCCTTCCTCTCCGCCCTCGCCCTCCCTCCCACGCGTGCAAGGACGCCATATCGCAGCCAGGTTGTGATGGGCTGAAACAGCTCTGTATTTCTCCCAGCCACAGTAGCAGACACTAAAGAATCTACAAAAGCAAGAAAAACGAAGTTGGCGAAAGGGAAACTTCCCAAGCTGTGGCGCTTATCGAACCGAGCAGGTTCACTCAGCTCCCCTTCTCCAAACTCCACCTTCATCTCCCTTCTATTCTCCTTCTGTAGACCAGATACGACTTTGCCTACTGTCTAATTTCTGTGATTTTTTCTTTTTTCCCCCAGCCCTTATCTATTGTGAGGAGTCGCTCACTGATGCCTGTGTATTTCATTAGTACATTAAATCTGCTGGAAATGTGGGCAATAATTAGGCTGATGAGACAACTTATTAAAAGGATCTGAGTGCAGACAGTTCAACTACTGCACCATGAGCTTCTCATGACTAGCAGAAGTGAAAAAAGCTGATGACCTCCATACCCCAAATTCTCTTTTTTCAACAATTTCAGCATATGTTGCTCAAAATGCGTGCAAGGAACCCATATGCTGTTTCAAAGAAAGGCACATTTATGAAGTGGGGATTTAGGATAGGATTGAACTAAAGAGCCAATGCCAACATTGACTGGGGTGATTCTACAGCGGTCTTGCTGGTCTGGCCATGTCCAGGCTGTGTGGTGGCTATCAACAGAGTGGTGAAATTGGAGCAGATGGTGATTCCCAAAAATGGCACACGTATATTCACATATACATGAACGCACACAAACAGAGATATAAAAATGCACACTGAGCCTACAAAAACCCTAAGGATGCACACAGGTTGGTCTTCATTAGCATTTGTACAGAAAAAAAAGAAATGCTTCCTTGTCTTGTTTCTGGACACTAAAAACATCGTGTTTTTATGCACCTTCTTGAAATATTTTCCGCATGTGCTGGCCCAGCTTTCCTCTGCACCCAGGGAACCACGGACCTACTGAGGACTGATGGAGCTGCTGGGGAGAGCAGTGGCGTGATTATGCCCAGGCCAGAAAACAGAAGAGAGTTTCCAGCTTAATGCTGAAAATTCAGATTCTGTCCAAGTCTTTGGAGAGCAGATGTCAATTATGAATCACATGATTACTCTGCCATATTTTTCCTGGTTATGCTCATTGACTTAGATAAGGTATCATTTTTCACCTACAAAATATGTTGCATATACAATAAATAATATGCACAGTACCATAATAAATATTCAGTATATATGGTGTGTGCATTATAGTGGTCCTGGTAGAGTTATAGCAGAGCAGTCAAGGCTGAATTGGCATTTTCATTATAAAGGCTGATAATTCAAGATCAGTAGCAAAAGACAATGAAGTACCATCTGCTCCCACGCAAACAGCTTTTACAGAGGGGGTTTAAGGTCTTGATGCAAGCAGTTCTGCATAGAGGGCAAAAAAGAGAGAGGTCCTGAGACACTCTCTCTCACCATCAAACCTCTTCACTTGATTTTGTTCCTACTTAGATGGTAGCTGATGCTTTTCCTGTATCTCCAGTTTATGGAGTCAGAAGATACTGTGGGCATCAGTGTTCTCACAGGAGCTCTAAAGGGGCATTTTCTAGACTTTCTGGCACAAGAGGAAAGCCTGTGAATGCAAACTCTGCAACTCAACAACCACAATATAGACAGGGTAGTAGTAGTTTTAAAAGGTCTTCTCTGCCACACCTGGACTTCCTAACACCGAGGGGAAGCAACACGTGCTCAGCACTTGCTGAAGGCCAGGATGGTTTGGGCTGGGGCTGGTGCTGACCCCTCCTAGTGGTAAACAATTCAATGTCTCTGCAAAGCCTGGGAATCTTCCAAAAGGCTTCAGCAAGCACAGGATTAGCTCCTCCATATCTACTTAAAATACACCAGCTGGGGCTAGTGCCAACCTCTCCAAGTTCAGTAACCAACATCAAGTCTGCATCTGCTCCCTTTCAGCAGCCCCAGGGGACAGTACAGGTGTGGGATATCACATACTGCCCAAGATCTGGCCTCTTTATACTGAATTACTGTCTCTCTGAACAGACCAGCAAAGCCTCCTCTACCCTTCAGAGCTACTTCTGCTGTAGCTCGTATGAGATGGCTTGACCAGAAATCAATGAAATACTCCTGACCCAACCACATGACTGTTTTATACCATCTTTTATACCATCTTTATACCATACTTGTTTTATACTAAGAGCCTGTAGTGATAGGACAAGGGGTAATGGGTATAAATTGAAAGCAGGGAGGTTTAGATTAGATATCAGGAAGAAGTTCTTCATGGAGAGGGTGGTGAGGCACTGGCACAGGTTGCCCAGAGAAGCTGTGGATGCCCCATCCCTGGATGTCTTCAAGGCCAGGCTGGATGAGGCTTTGAGCAACCTGGTCTAGTGGAAGGTGTCCCTGCCCATGGCAGGGGGGTTGGAAATAGATGGTCTTTAAGGTCCCTTCTAACCCAAACCATTCCATGATTCTATGATTCTATGATCTTCACAGCATTTTAGGTAGTGCCCGGCCAACCTGGGCATCAGCTCATCCGGCGGAGGTTTGCACAGGAACGGCCTCATTTCAGCAGAAGGATTCTGGAACATGGTCTGGAGGTGCTCGAAACGGGGCTGGCCAGACTCAGGTGAGCAGCACTGCTGGTGGGTAGGCGGAAGCAGCATTTTCCAGCAGTGGGTGTTAAAGAACCAGCCGGAGGTCTGGTGGTAGGTGGCAACCTCTTCTTTCAGCACAGCTGCTTGCAGGGGGCATGTCTGTTTACACCTTGAACTAATCACAGTGACAACCAGCAGTGAAAACCTGGATGTGAGGAAATCCATGGGAATTTTGCCCAGACTTCCCCCCTGAGCTGCTATATATATATGGTTCAAACGTATTTCTTCCAGTACATGGTACCTTCCTCTCCAACAGCGAAATTCATGTAGATTTTTTTAGCTCGCACCCAGCAGGAATCTAAGCATCTTCACGGTCCCAGTGCAATAAAAGGACAGCGATGCTTCAGGGCATAAATACAGGTAAGAGGAAGGATCCACCTCTGACCACATAACACCTCGCTGCCCATCCCAACACATCCAACAGGTGAGTTTGCCCTGGTTTTGTAACTGTCTCCGTTGCCGGTTGGCTCCGTATTGATGATGAGTATTATTTGCACGTCATCGCTGCCTCAGTTCGGCAGTTCTTCGAGCCTGTTTCCAAAAGAAGCTGTCAGAGACAATAAACACCAAAGTAACCCCACTTCCAATTTAATTGTTTTCTCAAAATATCACTAGCAATTAGACTATATTAGCAACAGATTGTTCACAGTAGCTCATTCTCAGAGTCAAAACTGGTTTCTTTCTCTTTTACAATCACACAAAACATCTGAAACTAGATAGTACCTAGGTTTTTGTTTTTTTTCAGAGTCAGAATCAAGTAAACAACTAACATTACTTCTTCAAAAGCCAAAGTGTCTGGAAAACACAGGAGATAAATATGGGATGGCTGGTATTTTTTATATGTTTACAAATTTATTGTGGAAGTTTTAAGAAAATACAGTGACAGCATTGCCTGCAGTACAGTAGGGAAAAACAGTCAATAAATAAAACTAAAGGACTGCGCAATAAATAAATACAAGACTAATATAATATGTTTGTAGTGGGCTGATCAGTTTTAAATCCTCTGCCTAAGGCTGAATTTTACAGTAAACAAACCACATCTGTATGATTTTCTCCATTGGTGCTGGGTGAGCCTGTTTCTTTATGGCTGGGGTCACCTTCTTGCCCCACATGGGCTTTTTGCCCATCTCAGTTTCTACCCTTTTTAAAAAGAAAATCAAAATCCAAGTGGAATTCAACATTGCCCAGAGGCAAGGTACACCTACTCCCTTACTGATGTGGCATCTAGGCTCCATCAGGGTGAGCTGGGTTGGTGGACCATTCCCACATGCACACCCACACTGACAGCAGCCAGTCCCTTCCCTATTTCATGGAAGTGAGCTGTGCTGCACGTGTCAGAATGTGTCCCGCCGTGTGCCCAGGGATTTTTTCCAAGACTGGCTTAGCCAAGTGACCGCACATCTTTTTATTACCTTTGGTGGAGAACATTAGCCCTTTCTTTTAAGTGGTGCTGCACGGTCGAGGGGGCTCGGAGGGCTCCAGACAAGTGTCTGCAAAACCATCTCTGGCTCAGTGACTGTGATCACGGACTAGGTAATTTGTTTGATTAGAGCATCCGTCTAAGACAAAGAAAGTGTAGTGGAGTGAGTCAGGCTCTGGTCTCATTTACAGGTCTGGAGATGCATGGAGAAGCTATTACAAGTGACCTGTGACCTGGCCCACCCTCAGGTGAAACGGCTTTGCCCAGTCACCTCCTGTTAGCCTCAGCCAAATGATAGGCTTCGGGGAGCCCAGGATACGGCGACGGTTCATCAGACAGACAATATCAGACCCGTGGGTCCAGCCTCGAGCTATGCAGATGCAAAAGCAGATGATTTTTTTTAAAAAAAAAAGGCTTTTCAAACTTATTATGATGATAGTGTTACTTACAACAAATCTGTCTGCAGTTTTGGGGCTGCAGAGATAAAAGCCCTCAGGAAAAATGTCAGTGGCTGGAGTTTATTTATATGTAAGGTAACCATGAAAAATGTCGGCGTACCACTAATTGTAGGGCATATTTATTCTGCACAAGTTGTTTTCCACATTAGCACAGTTGTTAAAATGCAGTTTTGCCTCAGGAATATTATAACTTTATCTTCTGTAATTATAAATGTGGACGTTGCTGGGGTACTATATACATTGAAGAAGAAACGTAAGAAATGGGCACTGTAAGGAGGAAAACAAACATAATTAAAAATGTAATGTAGTCATTATGTGAAACATACTCGGGAAGTGGAGACCCACGGATAAGCTAGCAAAGCAGCTACAGCACTTTAGATCCTGGTTTTACATTTGTATGCCTTCTCACTTCCAATTTCTCCCATGGTTTTTCGCTCAAACCAACTAACAAGGACCAGTTGGCAAGGCCAGCATTTATGTGCAGCAGCATGTTATTCTGCGTTGTGCAGTCATTATAGTACAAGAGCACTTCTACTACGATAAACTAAAAACAGAAACCTGGAATGCAACAGCCCATTGTAGTTATCATCCAGCAAATGTTT
The DNA here is from genome assembly GCF_000690775.1 of Eurypyga helias. Classification (NCBI taxonomy): domain Eukaryota; kingdom Metazoa; phylum Chordata; class Aves; order Eurypygiformes; family Eurypygidae; genus Eurypyga; species Eurypyga helias. Next base: position 190,744 of record NW_010241787.1, on the reverse strand, counting down.
AATGAATAACAGGATAAAAGCATCTTCTGACAGGGCAGGGAATATTTTAAGTAGATGTCCACTACTACGCAAAATACCTAATGTCATTGATAAAATCATAACTGTATGCATGAAGCAGAGGACACTAAGGTGTCACTGACCTGCCTGATGTTACAGGTAACACACAAAGTGCACAGACACCCATTTCCTTGAGAAATACCTGGCAGATAAAACGTGAGTTTTTTCCTCACAGTGCTAAGAGGCAAAATTCAGACACAATTTGCTTGAATGGAGTAAATGCCTGTCAAAGTAAAGGCATATTTGGTACCACATGTAGGGCTATAGCTCCATATATTCTCACTAGATAAAGGGGAGGGGGAGAGAGGGCTCCTTTTTGAATAAGGTTATCACTGGGAGTGGGACTGCAACAGTGACCTCAAGAGCAGCGGGCAAGCATGTGCACTGCATCGCTTCCACTTTTCCCTTCGGGTGAGGTTCAGTCCAGACACAGTCAGTCCTTCCACAGTGCACAGACAATGGGTCCACTTTTCCCTTCGGGTGAGGTTCACTCCAGGCACAGTCCTTCCACAACGCACAGACAATGGGAGCACACATACACACATGGATATACTGGGACCAAGAATCTGATTCTTTCAGATTCTTTCAGATTCTGGGGAGGGGCCATTTAATGGTGCATGAAAGCACATGGTATCATCTCAAGATTTTCAGGTTTTGTTTGTTCTATTGATTCATTACTTATATTCCAAACCATGGATCCTATCATCCTAAATTTAAAAGACAGACAACACCAAATTTCCACTACCATTTTGGCAGGGGCCAAGCAGAAACATATTTACTATTCCCCTTCTATTCATCTATGGCTATTAGTAAAATCTCCATAACAAGGGCATTATCAGAAACCAATCAGGTATAAATAAACCTGAGAAGTTTGGTACAGTCTGGAGGTTTGTCAACCAAAAACCAGTAGCATTTTCCTCTGGCTTTCCCATCTCTCATCTACTAATGTCCCCTTTTTTTTTCTCCAAGGGTACTTAATGCCCTCTAAAGGCTCCTTGTACTTCAGTGTCCTTTCTCCCATGCCCATTCCTTTTACCTCTTCTCTAGGTATTGGCAATCTCCTGGTCAGTTGTATGGTACAAATGAAACACTCCAATATCTCTCATCTTTTGACTCAGGGGTATCTGTGGTCAACCATAAAGCTGGGCAGTGATGTATCCTGAGACTTCATCAGAAAAACAAGGAAAGGACCCGTTGAAAGACTTGTGTCTCATTTTGCCTAACTTGGTGGTTTTTTTCCTGAAATAAGGATGCTAGTTCCTATTACGTCCTCCAGACTCATTTAACCATCTTCAGCACTTCAGTCCCGCTGTTGCTGTTCCCCAAACCTAACAACGTCGAGTCCCTGTCACAGAGGTCAACCAGCAACAGGCACAACTCTCCGGTTCCTTCACATCGCAGACCACCCCAAAGCACACCCCCTCAAGAGGCATCACCTCAAAGGGCTGGAGAGGATTTCCAGAGGTCACTAGTCTCTTCCCTGGCCCATGTCACCTGTGTCATTCCTGACAGATGCTTATCTTGGGTTTTTTAGGGCCTTCAGTGCTGGAGATGATGCCACCTCCCCAGGCAGTGCCTTGCAGTGCATTTCTGTCCTTATCACAAGAAGGTTTAAACCTGAATCTTTCTTACTGCAATTTGAGCCCATTACTTCTTGTCCTATCTGCAAGAGGCGTGGAGAACTGATTATTCCTTTCCTCTTTGCAGCAGTCCTTCACATTTCTGAGGATTGTTTTGTTGACACAGAGACTTCCCCGCACCAAAAGCACAGGCTGAGGAGAGGTTTATCTCCCCACCGCTGAAACCAGAATGTTTTTGGCTCTAATGTCCACTGGCAGCATTTCTACTGTAAATTCACTTTACACAATTAACTGAAAACTGAAATGAAGACTCATTGAAAAGCTCACATTACAGGAATTTATATTCCCTTTTTACTGTCCCTTAAAATACAAACAAGACTATTTTTGACTTATGCGCAATTGAAATAAAAATAAGCAGGCACAGCTTTGCCAAGTGCCAGTGCTGAATACTCATCATTTAGGACCCAAGAAATTAACATCTGGGCTTAAAAATAATAAAATTTCACAAATGCATATGAAGCTCTTCACAACTGCCATGTGGACTAGGTTCTGAGAGCTTGAGCTGGGCTTTTACTCACCTCAGTCAACTATTCATGCACCAGAAAATCAGATGTCTTGTCCATCTGCAGTGGGCTAATGGGTATGGAAAAGCCAATTTCCTCCCCAGTGGAGCAGCATCTCCTCTGTTGGTACGCTTCTTGACTCAGACAAAAGCTGACACCCTCACACCATCTCACATCTTCGATAAAGACCGCAAACATCAAAATATCCATGACAGATTCACCAGCAAGGTAACAACTTCTATGAGAAGCTGTATTTCTGATTGCTTTAGAGTAATTCAGACTAAAAAAAAAAAGCCATGTTCACTTCAACAGGGCTGTAACCACTTTGCAGAAGTCACTGTCTCAGGGACATGTTCCCGTTGAGGAGCTGACTGACAGGTATTTTTTGGCTTCTACAGGCACCGTCTTCTTACTGCAGAGTTTTAGGAGCTACAACTTTTCTAACTTGAAGCTGCCTCCACTTTAGAAGAGAACAGAGGGTACATCTGCTTGATTGATGCCCAACCTTTTGGTTGACTTCTGGGTGTGAGCCTTTCTTCATGAAGTACTGAGTTAGCATATGCTGCCTGCTCCCAAGTGAAGTGGGCAAGCTCAGAATACATTTAAAGGTGTCTCTTTCAGAGGGCTTCTAAAACCGGCTAATTCTGAGGCCACAAGTTTGACCCACGGTCCTTGCCTTGGGTGGAAGATAAAAGGCTGCATGGAGCAAAGGGAGGTATGCTTCCCACCTACCTTCACTGTTGGGAGGAAAGGAAATAATGAACTAAGTTCAATAATTATGACTCTGATAATGGTTGAATTTAGGAAAGAGGGCACATCATGCAGAAAAATCTTGCCCCTGGTGTTGTATTTTGGAAAGAGCAACCTAATGCTTCTGAGGTTACAATCAGGTGGACGTATTTACGAATCGCCCATGAACTACGTGAACTTGTCTGCTTGATTTTGAGCCAATTTATATCATATTTTCTGAAGTGCATAATGTTCCTGGCCCCTTATGGAGACCCCTAAGTCCCATTCTAAGTGTCAAAGTGCCAATTTTGACCAAAACGGCATTCAATGACCTTTAAATCTCTCCTTGCTTTCATCGGCTGAAGCAGTAGGGTGCACTTGTCCTCTTAATGAAGTTAATATGACAAGAGACTCTTACAGCAAAGTGACAGAGCTCTGGCAGTTGCTGTTAGTGAAAGGCTCTTAAAATATGTCTGGTTGTTCCAAACTAAAACCACGTTTGAGCCTAGAAATCTGTTCTTGGGCTATCCACAACGGTAAAATTAGTCAGATCTATTATATTTTTCTTGCAGGTTTTCTTGCTCCAAAAACAAGCTTGAAATTCTTCTTGTGCCATATATATTTATATATATAATTTCTTGTTGGTCATATTTCTTTATAGGGTGTTATCAGGATGCAGGATAAAAAATTAACATGAAATGGTTCAAAAGGTACTGGATTCAAGATTTCCCTGTTTTATCAGGAAAAACCCACTGCGGGAGTTGCTAGAGCAAGAAGAGAAGGGAGGGAACAACAGTTGTGCTAAGCTGTGGTTGTACCAGCCAGGCCAAGATAGCTCCTTGGCTACGGGGCTATTGAGGCAGGGCTGATGGTTTGCTACATTAAGTAGGAATAAAATGAGCAGTGCTGATTTCCTCGCTTGCTGCATGCACCACATCCTTTGAAACCCAACCCAAAGAAAAGAAAAGCTTTGGATATCTTGCCATTTAAAAACTGCCTCCTGCTCAGCGAGGAGTGAAGCTTTTTCTTCCCTCTCCTCCACAACAAATTCTCACTAGGATTTTTTTTCCACTACAGACAGCAAACATAATTACGCAACAGATCAGAACAGCTTACATAATGCCCTTTATAGAAACCTGCCTTACCTCTGAGGCATATTAGCATTTCTTATGGATCTAAGAGGTGAGGGATTAATTACAGATTTTCAAAATATGCCTAATTACATATTTACTGGCGGAATAAATAATTCACGTTTCATAACTCGCCATGAAATGACTACTTTCTTTTGAAGATTAAAAATTCGAGGCTTGAGGAATGTTAAAGTTCAAGCTCTGAATAAAGGCTCCTAATCCTTCACAGACTGGCATTTTACTCACATGAAAAATACAGTAGAAAGTCGCTTTTTCACCTGAGTGGCTTGTAGACCCCTTGAAATTTCTCACTTGGCAATTTGTCAAACGAAACGAGCAAAACATTATAAATGTGATTTGTTAATTTACTTTGGCACTTCGGCAGATCATGTAGGATTTCAGGAAGCATCTAAATGACTTGAGAGCACGCTTTTCCCTGATCCCTGGCTTTTGCACTGGGCAGAGGTGGGACCAGCAGCATCTCTCTGTACAGCACGGTGCGGGCAGAGGCTGGTACCCTCCTCCCAGGGCCAGCGTGGGGGCTGCTGCTCTGCCGTGCGTGGCGGTGGCAACCAGGGACTCCTCACATGCTTCCAAGCAAGCGTGCCTTTAAACGCTTCATGGCATTGGGTCATTTGGAAACATAAATCAACTTGGCCCTTTCCTGACCTGCCCTAACATACAGCTAGTAGTTTTCTCCGTTATATTTTAATTTAGCCAGAGTTAACACGAAGAATATCCCTTTGGCATTTAGGGAATATACAAATTATTACAGCAGAGCAAATAACTGCCTCCAGAAAGGAAATAACTGCTTCTGAGCATTTTATAGGAAAAAAAGCTCAAAGCTTCCTTCAACAACAGTAATGTTCATGTCATGTTCAGCAACTACAGATACCACAGGAAAGAAAGAAGAAAAGGCAGACCCCACGTGCCAGTCAGTACAGCTGGTCTTGGTTCGGGTTTTGGTAAACTTGCAAAGAGGGAGTAGGTTGGAGAATCTGGCCTAGTATTGCTTCTGTGCACACAGACATGACAATCAAAATGTATCCATGCCAGTCCTGGTATGTTACGGAAAATGGAGAGGGCGGAAGAATCACTTAGATGAAAACAGCAGTAGGACATGGGGAGCGAGTGACCTTGCTGTCATCCCCTGGTCAGCCCACAGCAGGGCAGGAACCTGAAGAAAACACTTCTTTGGAATAACTCACGTGTTCCGCTGTTCAGTTCTCCAGCTTTGTGAAGATTCTTAAAGTAAAGCCAACATACCTTTTAAGAATAAAGATATACAGGGACTATTCGTAGCATATAGCAATGGAGTCCACCTACCCAACTACCAAGATTCCTAGAGAGCAAGGAAATAAACACTGACTTACAGCATACTCGTGATTAACTTGTAGACGCAAGTCCGTGTGTTCTGGACACATATATGAAAACAGCAACCTGCTAATCAGACTTTTAGTTCTTCACAAGCAGAGCTGGATATGTAGAGGGACATAAACCAAACCAACTTGATGCTGAGTATGACTCCGGTGCCAGTTCAGTCTTTTCCTTTTGTGCCATCCTGTGTAAGTGGCTTAACCTTTCTATGCTTTAAAATGCTTTCCATCTAATAAGCTAAAATGATGTTGTACAGAGTAGTTACTGATTTAAATGAAGCAGGTGGAAAAGAGGAAGCCCACTCTCATAATCAGTTTGGGAATAAAATGTTATTTTAGTTTTGGGGCGAAGGGTGTACTTTTTCATATTCTTTACACATTTTTCAGTAGTTTAAAATCTAAGTGTCTAGAGAAAAAGAAGTTGGTATTTGTCTGATTTTTTGTGTTGTTTTTTTTTTTTAATAATGTCTCACTTCCAGTCTTGCTTTCAATAATAATTTTCATAACAACATATACTTTAAAACAGGAGAAAATATTCTGGGGAAAGCACTGGTACGATTGGTTCGACCTACAGAAGTTGACTCCACTTTAAAATTTTGTCTATGCTCAGCTTTCCCAGACAAAAGCTCACACATTGATCAACATGCAGCTGGTTCTTTTATTAATAATTAAATATCAGCAATATTTAAGTGTAAAGACATAACTAAGCTCTAAAATTATTTACAACAGGTAAAAAACTCTGCAGTGATGACATCACCAAATGGGAGAACGCAATCAGTGGTATGGGGCGGTAGATGAGGGGCAGCAGAGCATCCTTAGCCGTAACTACAAGCAGTGAACACCGTAGGACAGATTTATAAATGTAGCTCAAGCCATTTAAAAAGTCTTCTCCCTCCCTCGCCCACACAATATTAATTACCTGCGCCGGCTTGGGCTAATTCATTTTCCTTGCACCGCGTGAAAGGAAGATGGCGTTTGAAATAAGTGGTGCCAAGCTATAGCGTAAAGAAGCTACGGATCCTCCGAAATTGCATTTTTGGGGCAGGGAGGTGGAGGTGGGGAGAGAAAGAATAACACCTATAAGTTATGCTTCCAACTCAGTTTCCTTCACTGAGTCATGTAAATAAATATCCAGCCAGTTTGGTCCCCATCCCACAGCCTCAGCACAGCAACTCTAATTACTCATCTATAAACAACGCGGACAAGCCATCGCTCAACGGCGCGCCGCTCCTCACAGCCACACGCCTTGCATCCTACCTGGGTAAATATTAAAATGAATATAATCTACTATATTTTAAGGGTAAAGCTATCTGCGAAGCCCAGTGATTCATGAGCTCTCCGAATGTACATAAAGTGCTTTAGTGAAAGCATTTCCTAAGGGCCTGATCCAGTCATGCTTCTCAAACCCTCCGCAGATGTCTAGACTGGAACAGAAAGGTCATTCAGCCACTGAAGGCCAATCCATCACTCCCATTAAAAAAGAAAATACCTAAACTGCTCCAAAGGTTCAATTTAAGGATTTGATGGGGAGATACTGAAAGAACAGCCAAGGTTTCCCCCTTCCCCAGGGGGACAAGGGCCAACACAAAGCCCTTCCCGGGGCTTGTTCTAAGGATCTGTTCAGAGGATCCCAGGAAAATTCCTGCCTCAAAGCATCTCTCTTGTTGTCCTCTTTTTTGTAGTATGCCTGGCAAGTGCCGCTATGCAAGGAGCTTGCTGTGCTCCTCCATACGGGGAACTTTTCTCTCTGCCTGGGTCCCCTCAGCACGAGGGGGCTCGTGTATGCGAAATCTGGAGTTTGTACGCCCCATGATAGAAAAAGTCAATGGTCATCCCAAAAGATTCTTCCCCAGCCTGTAACTTTAGAGGATACCTCCTTCCGCAGGCTATGTGTGGCCCCTTCACACATTGACACGTCTGGTGCAGGAGAGCCTCTTGGCGATACTGGAGACATTTACTGCTCTCTTCTCCACCAGTACCTGGGGATATCCAGGTCCCTGTTGGGCTGCAGGGAGATGCTCACCAGCCAGGGAAGCGTACATCCCTCTATCACCCCTTTAGCATTGCTAAAGAACACAGAGCTGTAAAATAACCCTATACCAGGGGGATTCCCTGCATGCTGCAGACTCAGTGGGTGACTTCAGCATCATTAAGCTCAGGCAGCCAGGGATGAAGGAGCCTCCACAGGGTCCAACTCAGAAAATCCAACAGGACATCGCACAGCTGATGAGAACGGGGCATTTTTCCAGCTCAAGCACCAGCAGCTTGCTCAACGCTATGGGTCAGCAGTGAGAGGGGCCAGGTATCATCGCCCCAATGAGCTCCCTCCCTCCCCAAATTAGGGGAGAGCACAAAGAAGCCAGTGCAGGGAGTGATAGTGCTGCTTGAAAAACGTATTCCAGTTGCTGTCCTTAAACTGCAAACTACGGCCCAGTTGTTTGCGATCACAAACATTTTAAAAGAGGCATTTCTGGGGTCTGAAAGGACCTGCCTCCTCCAGACACAGACATTCCAGGGGGAAAAAAAAAAAAAAGGAGGGAAGGAGAAAAGCAAAGGAGACCTCCTCCTGTATCTCGTATTCTCTATTCGGATTTCAACCACCAGAACCATTACCAAAGAAAATGTCAACATTTTTCCCTTGTTCATTAACCTTTGATGCTTATTGTACAGCCAGTTTCAGTGCTCACAGGGGATTCAAGGGGCTCAAATCACAGCAATCATTTTACTCAGGGCTTAGGCACAACTGGAACCATCCAGAAAGGAGGGAGGGGAAGGGAGGGAAAAGGCTATTAGCCCAATCCTGCCTCTTCAGCGGTTTACATGTTTAATAAAGATTGAATTTAGAGAGAGGGGGAACCCCCAACTTAGTAATAATTCCCTTCACAAGTTCTACTATAATTAAAAAATAGAGGCAAGGTCATGATGAGTGCTATTGAAAATAACAGACAGACCTGTAATTATAGCAGGGCCAGCTAAACCAAGGGTTAAAGGTCTCTTAATACTCTGTCAGCATTTCCACTATAACCCCTCAGTTTCAGGGGTTTACAGCTCACACATAAATATTTGCTGCAGGCCAAAAATGGCCCTTCAAGGGGTCAGCAAAAGGAGGTAAATTTTATTTACATATGGATAAAAAATGGCCTGGCTCCGCAGAAGCAGCACGTCCCTCACCAGAACCACCGGTGCAATTCATGGGGACGATGAGGGAGAGCTGACAGTCCCGACCATGAGAGCGCATGGGGTGGGTGGAGGAGCTGGAAATCCATTTTACCCAGAGCAAGTGGCTCCAAATCCACAGAAACCCTGTACAGAGGCAATGATCTGCAAATACAGTATATATTATAAAGCTGAATCCTTAAATAATAAGGCTGTATTCTTACCATGAATTATACAGATAATCACTCCCACTGTTCAGCCAAGCATGCACATAAGTCTTCGGAAGATGAAAACCTAAGGCCTTGCTAGCATATTGGTTTAACTTAAACCAGTACTTTAATTGATTTATTTAAGCCGGTGCCATACCCAGTGTAACTCCCTGATTTCTGCTGCAGAGTAGCTTATTTCAGTTTAGTTTAAAAATGCGTATCTTGATTTTTTTTTTTTCCCCAAAGCATTCCTTCCTCCCCTTTTCCTATCTTGGTATTTACGTGACCCAGAGTTGACTTTACTTCAGTGCTTAAGGATCAGAACAGGTAAACTGGCTGTGACCTTTTCCAGGGCTCCTTTCCTTGAGGGACTGAGTGGCTGACAGTGGTCCATGGCCGGAGCAACCACTTGCACCCCCTAAATACAGCTGCTTACAGGTTGGGAAACCGAGGTTGCTGCTGCCATCACTGCAAATCCTACCTTCATTTCTTTAAAAGTCTTCTAAAAAGCTTCTGGTCCTCAGGAAAGAAAACGAAAAGGTCTCAAACCCAAAGTAGCATCATCCCAGAATGCTCAGAAAACTACAACGGCCAACAGTGAGAGTCCTGAATTATGGAAAAAAAACACAACACAAACCCTTCTCTCATACTGGCATGATACATAAGCCAGGCTCCTGACTTCTGGAAGGTTATCTCACCGTTTTCCAATGCCTGCCGTTAGCAATCAAAATCAAGGCAGTTTGATTTGCAGCAAGAGTCTCTCCATCACCGGCTGGTTCAACTGGACTGCCCTCCTCACGTGGCCGCACATCACCCCGGCTCTTCAGCTCTGGCTCCAGGCTCAGTTACAGGGAATGGTGGCAGAAAAGCGAGAGCACTAAATGATCTTGGACCTAGTGAAATTCATTTACTAGAGCTTTTTGATGGTTCAGAAGTGAGGAGAGGGAAAAACTCAGCTGAAAGGATTAACCAGGCAAACACTCCCAGAAACTATTATTTTCAACTGTACCTAAAAACGTCACAAGATAATACATTTCTTTTCCTCACTAACTTCAGTGTATTTTTCAATGTGATCCAGAGGGGCTTGGTTTTTTTTTTTTTAAGTGAAATTATATTGAGGACATATAACTCTTTTTTTTTAAAGTTTCTAACAAAATATTTATTGTGCAAGACCCAGAAGATAAAAAAGATGCAACTGTTTTTCTTGGTTTGTTTTGAGGTTATTTACTTAGAACTAAGCACCTCATTTTTCTTGTGTACAAAAAGTAATTATGCAGTCAAAAGAATTATGGCCCACATACTTCAAAACATATGAAAAATGTAAAACTTTATTACATACATTAATTTCTAACAAAGGACGTCTCCAGCATCAGTGTAACTGGTATAAGGCAGATAACTGATGTATGGTATAGCCATTGATGTTCCTCCCAAATGGGTTTTATAAAGGCAAACAAACAAATAAACAATTTCTTTCGTTATATCTCTGTCTCTCGAATAAATTTCATATGCCTCATACAGGGGACTGCAGGCTTAGGGGAGGGGGTTATCCGTGGATTTATTTATTTAGTTAGTTAGTTTATTAAGCTAAAATATTCTGCTCCAACAATCTGTTCACCACGCTTTCCTTTTATTACCTTTCCATCTCCTGCATTTCTCAAACCAGGCAACCCCAGCGCCTACCCGTACCACTGCCCGGGATGACCCCAGCTTCCCCGCCGTGGGCAAGCCCCCCGATTTAGGGCACGCTGCAGAGTCAGGATTGCTCCAGACATCCCAGTCAAGCAATTTTCTACGTGCGCTTGGAGCAGAGGTCTGTGGAGTACTGTTATTTTTCTCCCCCCTTTTGCTCCCCCTCAGTTGAATTTCTGTGAACGGGGTAAGCTCATTCCTACTATCAGCTGGGCCAAGAGGCCAATGCAGGAGTTGTAAAACTGAAGTTCACAGCATCCTTATCTTTAGCTGAGCCACTTTAACTTTCTAACTATACATCTGGGTACCATATCCAAGAGGAAAAGGAGAGGCATTTAAAATGTCAAGAATAACTGCAATCAGTTCTCCTCAGTGCCTCTCTTGAAGAAACAAAACAAAATTGAAGTGTGAAAGACAGATTCAAGGTAGTCTTATCATTTTAAGTGAACAAAAAAGGTGAAATCTGACTTTGCTTTAATAATAAGACAATGAAAACAGAAACCTGATCTTCTTCCAATACACGTTTGTTTGTTCCTGCTCATTTCAGTGTAGTATTTAGATATAAGTATGTAAATTTATCATGGGTAGGCAAACCTTCTGCTCCACAGATAGGTGTATCATGGTACTAGAAGACCAGAGGAGGATTCATGACATCCAACAAAAAAACACACACAAGTAAATACTGGAAGTTTCTATTTCAGTCATGCAGAGTTACCACACTAATTCAGCCAAGCATAAATTCCTGCATCCTGATTTAAGCTCAGACCTCCTTCAGCACAGATGATTTCAGTTTTTCAGTGTGCCTTGTCAGGGTTTAAGGACTTTAAAGAGAAGCTTGGCAGCTTTTCTTTGAGAAGAGGGGTCTGCTCATCTCCCTCTTTTGGTCTCTTGGCACCAAAGGGGAAAGCTCCCGGGATGCTATGGCTGAGGCTCAGGATCTAACATTAATAATGATGACACAGTTCATTGTGTCGTGGTCCCCGTTTACAGAGCCTGGACTCAGCCAGGTGTATGGAAATCTTCAAGAAGCACAGAAACCCCCAGTTGAAGATCTGGGTTTGATGTCTCTAAATCTGGGAGAAGTTTGAACTTGGCGTAACCTTGAGGCCCACCTTCACTTAAAGTGTAGTATTTTGGGAACTCAGGACAAAGGGGAGGGAAAGACTTATTTCAAGTTATACCTAACCCATAGGAATCTAAGCAACCCTGATGGCTGACAGCTTTAGAGCCAGCAAGCCTCCCCCAGCCCCTGAGCTTTCCTAAGCTACTTGCTACCTTTAAAATCTGAACCTGCAAGTCTCTCTATTGCTTTGAAAGCTGGAAAAAAGTTTTCAGTGTTTCCAACATACTCATCACAGGTATCATGAGAAAAGCGGACCAGTGCCAGCCCTCAATGGCTTGTTTGTTTTGGGGCTGAAATCTATCCACTTCCATTACAGGCGTCCATCGGCTGAGCCACCATTTGACATGCCCGGCCCCAACAATCACAGGGGCTTGGCGGGTTAAAAATGCTAGGATTTCATTTTATTGCAGGGATATTATTCATTCTTGGGAAGGTTCAAAAGTACATGCGTCAACTTATGTCATCAGGGTCAAACAAAGTGGCATGCAGAATCATAGCCAGATTGCATCGGTGGAGGGGTCTGGAGGCAGAGCTGAAGAGTAAGGAGAAAGAAAAATGGGTTTGAGGATGTACTCTGGATCGCTTCATCCTTCGGCGAGGGGAGAAAGGCAGGAGGTAAAGGATTCCCTCTGAGCACGTTGCCCCGAACAGCATGAACTGAAATGGAGTTGTGCAGATTTCACTAAGATTTCCACTGCTCCTTGCTCAGCAACACGTCTAGGGGTAAGACCATCAAACAACAATACCTCCTCAATTGCCAAATCGTGCCCCTAGTATATACCAGTAAGCCCACAAGTACACACAGACTCACACAATAATAGCATTAGATACCATTAACAGGCTTTAGCCTTGTTTCTTTTCAGTGGAAAAACTATTTGACATCCCTCAAGCCTAGGCTCAGCACTGCTTGACCCCTTCCCTTCCCTGCCTACATTAAAAGAACAACTAAATAGCTGCACACAGAGCGAGCCAGCCCCTCCTCGCTCCAGGTGTCTGTATTTTACTTAGGGCCCCAAGCTTGCTTCAGCTCATACAGTTTCTGACAAGCTTCAGCTGGCCCTCGTCACCAGACAGGCAGATCAATTAACAGAGGGATTTTTCTTCCCTAGCTCTCTTCCTGGACCTTTAACCCCTTGTGTGTCCTAATGCTCTATGAAAGAAGGGCAGAAAGCAAGTGCTAGAAAAAAAAGAATTGCCATCTAAAGCTTTTCTTTCTCCTCCAAAACCCTCTGTGCTTTTGCTTTTTTCTACTCATCTCACAACCCCACCTTTCTGTAAAGATGCTCCTGGTTGTTCAAAACTTCTCATGTTTTTCCATCAGAACTGAAAATTTTAAAATTCCCTTTCCCTCTTTCTCTCTTTTTTTTTTTTAATCTCTCTATTTTGCTACAGAAAGGGATGAACTTTCATTTTTTGTTTGGGGTGGAGAATTCTTTTTCATTTGTTCATTTTCCTTTCTCTTTTTCCACTGCAGCCATTTTTTCAAACTGCCACATGGAAAGAACAAATTCTGGCTAAACAGACTAAGACCAAGTCTGTAGCTGACACTCTACAAGCCTTCTTGAAAAGTTATCAGAATAGAAATGACGTTTCATGGATGGGAAGGCATGAAAAAAAAAGGGGGAGTAGACAAGGCCAAAAAGTGTATGTTTGAAACCTACAAAATAGAAAACAAATTAAATAATTTAAAACTGGAAAAAAGAGCAGAGATGGTCACAAATTGCCCTGTGAAAGAAAAACAATGTCAACACTGGCGTTTTTATTTTGCAGTTTAATTATCCCTTCATTTGGCTTTGGTGAGAGTGTACAAGAGAGCATATCAATGGCATGAGAAGCTCCTTCAGCAACATCAAAACATAATAAATTAATTTAATTGCGAGTGATAATTATTAGACATTTCCGTGAAAAACAGTTCCCAGAACTACTGAAAACTATTGAGAAAAATAAAAGTTACGGCTACTACAGGGAAATCCATTTAAATGCATTCGTAGCGATAAATAATGTAAAACTGGTGAGGGGTTTTTATTATTTTTACTTTTTGAAAACAACCCTCCCACAGTTCCTTAGGACAACCCTGTATTGTTACTCGTACAAATGGGTTCTGCCCATCGCTTTAGTACCAAAGCAGTACCACAGCAATAATGATAATAATAGTTAATGATAAATAACGAACACCATGCAAGCTGTCACCCTCAGAATGCTGCAGCAACACTACAGAAAACAACAAATCTAAATGTGAAGAAACAAATGTTGCTCTTCCTAGAAACAGCCTTCACCTGGTGAAATCTCACCATTAGCAGATATCATTTTATCAGGCTGAGAAGAGTTTGAGCTCCTCCTTGGTAGAGCAGATAGCTTTCCCGTATCCCTTCTCTGAACCCAGGTATATGTACTTTCTCAGAACGGTGTAGAAAGAAAAAAACAGGATGAAAAATCCCCTGCCGAAGTGGGCATGACAGCTGTGAGGTGTCGGGCAGAGTTAAGGGTATCACGTCCTCTCTGAGGTTTGTAGCGTATGATCTTCTGGGCAAGCAAGGAAGGGGAGGGCAGCTGGTAATCTTTCACCCTATACGGGGAATCCTTATCAAGGATTTGGGAACGGAGTGTTATTTCTTGGATGGATGCCCTCTAATGTTTTCAGCGCTTGTTAGAAAACACGGAGTCACTGCTGACACAGAGCGGGAAGGCGGTAAATAGTGGCGGCAGGTCATTGATGCACAAAGGAAACAATAAGCCAGGGGAAGTGTAAAAAGATATCTTTGGGTAAACAGATTGTAGGGAATACTTAGAGAAGGGGAGGACTCTCTCCTGGAAAGAAATGGCTCCAGAAAGATCATGGCAGGGTGGTGGATACTCAGCTACACATTAGCTCTGTAGCTGGAAGGGTAACTTCAGTCCTTAGGTTATGTAAACAGGGGGATATAGCCTAGAAGCTTAAGGTAGTATCATCTTTGTCTGTGGCACTGGTGTGACCACTAATGGAATAGTGAATCCAGTTCTGGTGCCTATGTTTCAAGAGGCTGTTGATAAATTAGAGAGAAGAGCCAAGAGAATGGCTAAAGGACTAGAAAACACTGGGAGGATTAGAAAACAATTGAGAGAGGCTCAAGAAGCTCAAACTGTTTAGCTTAATAGAGAAAAGGTTAAGGAGTGACTTGCCCATAGTATACAAGAAACTTCACAGGAAACAGAAATTTGATTGAGAGCTCTTCAGTTTAACAAAGACGTACGTAAAACAAGATCTAACGCCTGGAGGTTGAAGCTAGAGAGATTCATGCCAGAAATGAAGGGGAATTTTCTAACTGTGAGATTGCTTCGCAACGGGAGCAATTTACCGAACATTGTGGTGGCTTTGCCATCATGCTATTTTAACGTCACCTTTGGAAGGTCTGCTGGAAGATACAGCATCATTCAAAAACCTTGAAGGAGTCCTGTGGCCTTTACCAGGAAGAAAGGCAAACTAGATAATGGCATTGCCTCTTTCTGCCTTTAGCATCCAAGAATTTATAATCTGTGCATTATGTCTAAACATTCATAGTTATCTTCCCTGATGTGTAACAGTGTGCCCGTTATTAAATAAACCACTTTTGGTCTGTTCATGATCTTAAACTGTTACCAGGGAATACAGAACGTGACTCTCACATGATGCACATGACGCTGAATACTTTCTAATATACTTGTTGCTTCTTTCAGATCAAGCCTGGTTTGACGATGCTAAAAACAATGACCTCAGTTTTTTAGTACTGTACTTCAGTAAGCACAGAAGGCCAGTGACTCGTACGACTTCTCCTTTTCAGTCAGATGATGCCCAAGTTTCACTTTTTTAATTTGAGCATAGAGCTTGCCAGCAATTAATCCTGTTGGCCTCAGATGGTCCCAGAGGGAAGCTCAGTGGGTATAAAATAACAGGGTGTATTTGAAAGGAGTTTGTAAATGCAGCACCACAAACTTAAAAAGTGAACTCTGCAAAATGCAGAACAGCATTATCAGTGTCGAGCTAGTCTCAATCCTGCTCATCATAGAATTCATTAAAATATGAGTCTAATGAGCAAAATGCATGCATTCTTCTACCAAGGCTTTGATAACATTCCTGAGAGTACGCCTCTGGTTTTTACTCCTTCATTCATTCCTGCAATGGTTTGCAAGCCCAGTCAATTACTGTGGAACGATTTCTTGTTGAATCAACACGGTTTGAAGATAGTGCCCCTTTGAAAGTTAAAGCTAGGATGAGCTGTGCGATGGGCTGATCAATCCTATGGTCCCAAATATTTGTCAGATGGGATTTAATGAAAGAGGAGTGTCCTTGCTAACGTGCTAAATCCAGCCTGTAATCCCCAGTATAACACGAAAACAAAGACGCTTCCATCCCCTCTTATATCAGGAATAGAGATAGGATGATGGAACTCTGTGAACATAAAATAATTGTACACACAGAAGCTTATGCAAAAAGGCTTTGTTTGGAAGTGCTGGAAAGCCACTCACCCTGAAACAATGGGGCAAATTAGCATGCATCCAGCCCAAGGGTGCAAGCAGCACACACACGCACTCCTGGTGACGGATGCTTAGCTCTTGCTGGGAGGTCACCACTACGAATCCTTCTTGAGAAGGCAGCATGTCAGATTTCTCAAATGGGCTTTTGCAGCTCAAAGAAGGAAGGGGGGGGGGAGCTTTTCGATCCAGATAATAAAGTCCATTTACATGAAAAGATGCCGCTTTCAATGACATGATTAATTTCGGAAATACCTGGCATCTGAATGAAGCAAAGACTTCAAGAGATGACTGATGATGAGAAAAGAAAATTAGTCAAATGTCAAGAGTCAGTGTTTTGATTGGTGACTGAGAGGCTGGTCCGACTAGGTTATCGTATACTCATTCCAGATGGAAATGAAAGGCTTTTGTAGGAAGAGCAGGGGGATCCTTTCATGGTTAAATGTAAACTCCGTTTAAGCCTAGGCTTCTCTTGGGTTTTCCTCCTGGGAAGCCTTCCTACCTCAGCAAGTGCTCTACCTGCACGGTACTGGACCAAGCTTGTCTTACTTGAATCCTAAGATTTTTTAAACATGAACAATTTATATTGCCTTTGTTCAGAAATGCACAGCTAGAGTGATCTTAGCCTTTCCAAAACATTCCGGGCTGCCTTCTCCCCAGCTCTCCAAACCTGGAAGATGATACAGACTTCTCGCAGAGAGCGCAAAAGGAAGTCTCTTTTCCAAATGTACCCAAATCTCTCTCCTTGGCTTCTCCTCAAATGCCCAGGGTAGAGACTGCCATTGATTGCTGGTGCCCTCCACAGGACAGATAAAAAACCGAAGAGGATTCCGTGGACCCCGGCATGGTGTACTCTGACAGGATTGCCTTGTTGAGATTGACAGATTATCTCCCCTTCAGAAAAGGGAGCATTCACAAGGCCCTCTCCCTAATCCATCACGGCGCTCCGGACTGCGCTCTCCATCGCTTGCCCCTTCTCCTCGCACGCTGCTTTTGATTTGTGGGATAGGCTGGA
>NW_010241787.1:74255-173598 GCF_000690775.1 Eurypyga helias | reverse complement strand
AAGCCTCGGCAGGAATACCGCCCGATGCTCAGAGACCTAACTGGCTTTCCAAACGAGTTTGCAGAGGAGCTCAAAGCACCGCTTGCTTCATTCCCCCATCGTTGCGGTGCAGACCGAGTACCGGGCCTGGTTCATCACCTACGAAACCAGCAAGGACCTCCTCTGCGAAGGCAGGCTCCAAAGAGCACCGGTCTGATAAGTCATACCCAATTTGGCCAGCCAGCCAACGCTGAGGCTGCTATTAGTTAATCTTCATATAATTTGTTAAAGCAGGCTTTATGAAGTACTGGAAATAATTGTCTCCCTCCCCCCTTCTGAATCCTGCGGCCGTGCACGGTTAGGGGTTTAATAACAGACTGTATCGTGCAGTCAGAAACGGTGAAGGTTTTATAGCAGTGCATTAGCCAGAGGTGGATAACCTATCTCTAGAGGCTTGATTGACTGGAAACATATTCTTAGCCTGCTTAAAACTGCTTAGAGTGTGTCACGGAGGTCCCCCAAAATAAAACGTTCAGTGTATTTAGTGAAACCCTACACCATAAGTACATGTAAGGGCACTGTAAGATACTAATTAGGTTGTAACATAAAACACCGTAAAAAGCAAAGCATGACATACAAAAAAAAAATGTTTAAGCTCTGGCCAGGTCTTTCATGTTAGAGAAATACATTAAAAATATATTCACAGCAAATATACTGGGGCTTTGTTTAAATCTGTTTCTCATAGTAGCCCGTAGCTGGAAAGGATAGATATTGCTCATTATGCAGAAATTGTGACTTAAAACTGTTTTCAAATATTAGAAACTATCCTTATTTGCTTTTCTTTTAAAAAAAAACATGCCACTAGCACTAAGACCAGCAAATGATCATTACGATGACACTGGTTAACATATGCATGCCTAGCTTTTTTTTTTTTCCCCCAATCTTTTTCCCAGGAAAGATGATGAGAAGGATGATCCCAAATGAAAATAAAGATTCTGCATGATGGCATATAAAACATATATAATAATAATAATTTCAGAAGGGCAACATACCTCAGAATTTTTGCTCTGAAATTTAAAATTAAAAGTACTGTTCAAATACCTTTCACCAAAACACCAACAGAAAGTTAGTTTTTTAAGGTGAAAGTCTTCAGTTCTATCTCACAAAATCACTCACAAGCAATAAAAGCAATGATGTTGTACACCTTTGAGATTCTGTAAATTCTGATATTCTTAGTATTTTATTATTTAAGCATCAGATTTCAACCAAAAGATTTTCTCCATAGTTATGCATGTTTCTTCTGTTAACTAGTGCCACTCACCTATACCACATTGTGTAAATTAGAAACACTACCTCCTTAATAATGTTAGAATTAATGTAATTTTTAAATGTCTAAGAATATAATTATTTACCTGTATCATAAATATTAACCATTAACATAAAAAGAGTGACACGCAGAAGTAGAACTCAACACTGTCAAGCATAAATCTAAATGTAAAAAAAAAATTAGGAGTACATATATAGTTTTCTAGAAAGAAAATCTAGGTGAGATCAATCCTAACGCCTTTATAAACATCTCTAATGATACATACATACATGTATATGTATATAATTTGCATGGTACAAAAAATAACTAGATTTAAATATTATCATAGCACTACCAAAAGCTACCTTTTGAAAAAGCCTTGCCATTGTAGCACATTATTGAAAGGAATGAAGTGCTAATTTAATAAATATGTCGCTAGCTGTGTTCAAACTAACCACCATTAATGTATGTTTGTTGTTGTATGTGCGCAAGGCTACAGATCGCAAAACCCCTTGCTAGGAAACAAGCTGTATTTTATCAATGAATATATTCTTCTTGGGGTTTTATGGCTTTGCTTTAATGTGGACGGTCACTTTTCCTCCTTTGTTCGGAAAGGTACAGTTCATATTTCTTCCCAGATTTAGCATTTCCCTTGAAGGTTTTTGTGATTAACAATATAATATTTTTATTGAGTCACTTCACACACAAATGACTGGGCCCGAAGGGTATTCTAGGTTTACAAGATTTTACTAATAACTATGCTCCCCTTTGTATTAAAGCTGCTAATTAGTGCTTTTAAACAGCTCAACATTTAATTCTTTGAAGGCACCATATCAAGGGCTGATATAAAACTGTTTATGTAGAAGGATATATAAAATAAGAAGGTGTTAAACCCAACACAAATTGAGTGGCAGGGGGTTCCCTAAAGTGCTAATTTTATGTTTGTTTTCGTCTCATTTAAAGTTAAGATGTCTGCATTACAACAGTGATGTGTAACACGCTTTACATACAGATTAAGCAAAATGTGTCAATTTATGAGCCTTATTTGCCTGGAGAGGTAGCCACCAGGAGTTTCATCAGCAATTTTACGCATGTGTATGTATGCATGTGTGTGCGTTTTCGCATCTGAGGATACAGAAGTGTGTGCTGTGTATACATAGGCGTGTGAGAGCCCACACACACGAACATATTTTTATGCCCCCATTAGCTAGATTCTGTGTGTCCCTGTATTTCAATGACTATGGAAAACTTTAATAAATTATGTGAGATTGCTCGTTTAAAAAATTTAAATATTTAATTCAATTTCAATATACTGTGAGAATTTAAAGCCACATTTTGTTTAATTGATATTGGTAAACTGAACTGATTGATACACACTGAGGATATTAGATGGATGTAATTGAGAAATAAATTACTTGTAAGCTATATTTTTATCCTTCTTTTCTTCAAGTTAATCTTCAAAATGTCCCAGAAATTCATTAAAAACAGGAATTTTCACTCAAAAGTGGTGATCGAAAATTAGAAGATTACTTCTTAGGAAACTAAACATGAAAACGTCCATTTTTCACCAAAGCCATCGTTTGTACAAATACCATTTTGAACACTGTTCAACAAGGTTTTAAAGATAATCTTGTGAATTTCCAAGTCTCACAAGGAACTGTGAATTGAGTGAAAATCTTGACTGCCCGACTTCAGCTGACCCCAGTCCACTTCCTGAGAGCACCACTGCTGCACTCCACCCTCTGCGACCACTTTTGGAAGGGTGGTAACTTTTTTCTGATATATCACCACAAAGGACGGATGACACAATATCATGCAGACGCAAGAGACCACATCTGGAAGTGGAAATGCTCAGTGCAGAATCCTGCCCAAGCTAAGTAGTCTTAGTGCAGTTAATCAGTTTACAGGTCTTGAGCTAGTACAGGTGTACTGATTTCAGGGTTCACATGCAAAACCAATGAGGATTTATTTATGCAACCTAGCAGCTGTGCATAATTATGTACGAAATGTAATTTATATAGTACCAAAAGTGTCTGATGCAAACACTAGGATGGAGAATGTCACTAAGGGAAAGCTGCAAGGGGGACTGTGGAAAAAAAAAATAAAAAAGGAAAACCATGTATCAGGTAGGATAACAAATACATCAGGTCATCAGGTCATATCAGGTAGGATAACAAATACAAAGGTCATCTCCTTAATGTATCAGGTAGGATAACAAATACATCAAGGTCATCTCCTTAATACTATATATCTTATTGCAAAGAAATGAAGGTTAAGAACTAAATATCCACCCTTTGCATTGCATAGTAAACTTTCTGGAGAGTTCCTTCCTAAACTATGTTCAGTTCTGTCTTTTCACTTTTGATAGAAAAATATTAGACATCAGCATCTGGTTATACTGGCCAACGTACAAACACATGCTAAAAGAAGACTTTCCTTCCAGATACCAGTCTAAGTAAACTGTCTGTTCGTGGAAAGATGATAATGTAATAGGAATATTAGCAACAGCATCTTCGTGGGTTTGTTACTTCAAGGACAGTGCTTCACCACTATGTTAGGTTTATTTGGGCAAGAATTTTTCTCTTTTATAGGATGAATCACTTATTTTGCAACCAACACGACAAATATTTCCGTATGTTTATTTTATATGTATGTACAAAGGCGGTGGGCAGAAATAAACTGGCTAAACTCAAGATTTTCTTAGCATGGTCTTGAGTAAAATCCAGTATGACTTATAATAAGTCCATTTCAAAAGGCGTGTTAAAGCTTTACCTCATTCCCAAAGTATATGATCAGCTGGCACTGTCAGTGCAGAAGCAGTAATGCTGTCCCCCAGCTTCAGGAGCAATCACTAGCATTTGCATCCGATTTATGTACGTCACCACATGCTGAAGTATCTAGAAGGACATGTATATTGTTTTGTGTTCAAAATTTAAGGTGAAATTACATATATGATGCTTTATAGTTGCCTCAGCATTAGAACCTAAAATACACCGATCTCCCATCTTCATAGTCTTTGTTCCTCTATTCCTAAACTCAGCTTCCCCTGGAGAGCCTCTGGGAGCAAGAAGAATTGGAAAGTTGCCCTGACTCTCATTCTGCCCTGACACATGTGTTGGTATGCTTCAGAGCAGCCTAGAGGCAGCTTCGACAAATAACATCTGGCAGTTTGCCTCCAAGCCTTGGATTTATCCTACTGAACTTTAGGCACACACACTAAGGCATCTTTGGTGGGAGCCCATCACTTTGTTTCCTCTCTAGGCAAGAAAGAAATGCAGCCACATCCCAAACGGGCATCCTTTAGGTACATGGGATTTGTTTTTCTTTATGAATCAATCTCATAAAAGAAAAAAAAGAAACGCCGCTATGATGTGAACTCTGGATGAAGCACAAATGGGAGATCAGCTCTGCCATTTTTCCTTTTTGTAACTTAGGAAGCCTAGCCACTAACCCACTGGCATGGGCATTTTTACAATCGATTGATGGGTGTCACTGGCTTTTACAGTACAGTGTCAAAAGAGTTGTCCACAGCTGAACATTTAGAAAAGTCAGAAATAGCCTGTCTCTCTATGGTCTACGTCATTTCTATTACCATGAGACACACCAGCTTTCTCATTTGCTTCTGTGTGAACTTACTGTACTCAAGACTTGCCTCATACTACTGCATGACAGTCCAATTCCCAATAAATCCCACCTGACTGAAATGAATTAGGTCTGGGAATATGTGTTCCAGCTTATTAACCAGCACCTTTGCAAGTAACTTACCATTCACATTTATTAAAGATATTGGGTGATAATTTGTGCAGTGTTCTGGATCTCTCCCTGGTCTAAGAATTATGGTAATTAGTGCTCAGAGAGAGAGGATGTCACTCGTGTGTTTCTCAGGGTGCAGAGAATAGCACATCATTACACTCCTTTTAGATTTGAGGTGGATAACTAAGGCTATTCCTGTTTTTCAACCTTGGCCAGCTGCATATGGATGGAGGCTCTGAGCAGGCTAGGAGACCTGAGCTCATCTCCAGCTTTGCCAGTACGGGACAATGTGCTCTTTGCTTTGACCTGGCCCCTCATTTCCAGTTGCAAATAAGAATAAAGATGTGTTAGGCTAGGCTTCAGTTGGAGCAGGCACTTGCCCAAGAGGAAACACCAGGCTTGATGAACTGCATGGAATCTAAGATACCTGTATCTTCAGTGCTCGGTGAGGATCTGACGATAGTTCAGAGGGCTGTAAAGTGAGAGCCCACCCCAGGAGGAGTGAGCAGCTCTGCCTGAGGCTGGTACAAGTAACGGTGCTGGTGCTGTAGAATGACCACTCTAAAAAGATTTTTAAGACCTTCTTAAAAGACACAGAAAAAGGCACAGATAATAAACCACCATCTGCATTTGGAGACATCAGAAAAAACAGGTCTTGAAATTTTACGATATAATTTAAGAAAGAAGAAATTTATAAACACATCCCACGGATCTTAAATACGAAATTAAATTCTGTATATGGACTTTCCCTTTCCGAGGTGCTCAGACATGGGTCTGCAGTGGTCCCAAGTAATGTCTGCCACAACCACTCAAACTGAAGGGCCTACTAATAACACTCACATAAAAAGGTTTCAAGAGACTTCAGCCATGCTCTTCACCTGAATTACACTGATCCTGCAATGTTATCTGAAAATCTCTGGCCGTTAGATTCCTCTGCTGGAACATGATGTCTTCATACCGCTTTCCTGGGAAAGAAAGGAGTCTACATTGCCATCTTTTTATTTCTCTGCACACTCATGCAGACACACAGAGGGCTCTGATAACCATACCATCAACTTTTTCTTCACTCTTTTAAGCTTATTTCATAGCTAGTCATTAAACAGTGCAGTAATTTCCATGGTGCTGTTATTTTGGGGCAGGAAAAAAAGAATCAACTTCTCCCTTCAACAACATATTCCTGCTTGACTTTCATCAAAGAGTTAAACAGCCAAGGGCTTTTAGCATCTCATTTCACTTACACACACACAGGCCATTATAACCTGCATAAACAAGGATGACAAGTTGAGATTAATGAAGGTCCCAAAGTGACAGAACAATTTAATTGTCAGAAATCATAGGAGGTGAACTTTGCCAGTGTATTTATATAAGACTGCCATAGTCTAAAAACTTGCCTAATTGATTATGACCAATAAGTAATAACACTGGAAGCAGTTTTCTGGTATACAAATAAGAAATGACCCAAAACAGTTAATAGTGGTATTAAGATGCATAATATAAGAATATGAGATTGATAAAATAAATGACCAGTAACACTCTGCAAATAATGGTAGTGTTTACACTTAAAAGTAGAGCAGAGGAAACCGCAGCACTGACGAAAAGTCCAATGAAATGGTCTGGCTTTAGAAAAAACAACTTGCAACAATCAGGCAGAGAGCCGTACACTGATATGACTACAGCAGAGGCAAGCAGGATCCACATGGACCTGAAGTGCAATCCTGTTTGCTCTCTTCTGTCTCCTGCATTACTTTAAGAAACTTTAGAACTTATTTTTGGAAAGAAACTTAAAAGTATTGTGCCTTTTTATTCAGGAAGAATAAAACCAGTGCTGTGTAAGCAAACACACACACATGCACACACGTCACCGATACTAATTAAGGGAGGCAAGCCATGCAAAATCTCACTTGTAACTTTTGAAAGAACCACCAGGTAATTCAAAGACCAAAAATACAACCCACAGCTCTTTGTATTTTTGAATTCCACATGCTCATTCACTTGTTGCCTAAATATACCATTGCCTTTGGAACTCACTACTTCAGCTGGAAGTCTGTTCAACCTGTTCCCTTGCCTTTCTATGATCATATCTCCTTATTTTTCACTTGCACATATCCTGGCTTATGCTCCACTTATATCTTCTAGGCAGGCTTCTCCAATGATCCCAAGCAAATCATCAAACTAATTTGAATGATAACTCTCAGAGAGCTGGAATAACCTCTCTTCTATGGTGTGGGATTTTTTTGGGTTTCCCCTCCACCCCAACCCTACCCCCCCTTTCTTTTCTTTTTCCATAAGGTAAGTAACTAACTGTGCTGGCAGTATTTCCCCTTCTAAATATAAAGAATATCTTTTCATTCCAGTAATATTTTACTTAAATGGCTGCAAGGGATGGCTGTATAATTGATCCTGCCTTTGAGCAGGAGAACAGAATATATGGCCTATGGAGTTTCCTTCCAGTCTTACATTTCAATGATTCTCTAATGATAAAGGAAAAAGGCAGCACTTAATGCATTTCACTCATATCACCTCGTAACTGTCCCTCCACATGACTAAATCAGGCTCATTGCACCATCTTGCTCTCTTAGTTACAACAGCACGTGTCAACTTCTCTGTTCCAAACTTCTTCCAATATGCAAACCAAACAGGATACTGTAGACCAAGCTCTGCCTCAATATACATGAACTGTCCCCATTAGATCAAAGGGAAAGGTAAATATAGCTGAGGCAGAAATTGTCTCCATATGTCATATGCAGCCTAACTGGTGTTTTATAAAATGATACTTACTGTCACCAGCAATCTGTGAAAAAGCTCTCAATTTCCACAGGATCCTCTCCTTGCCATTCTTTTCAAATGCTTAGAAAAAGTTAGGGTTTTTTTTTTTTTTTCCACAGGAATTTTTGCAGGTAGAAATTCTACACTTACTTTTCAACAAGAGCTTGAAAACCTCAGTCCCAAACGCACTACATGCTTTTGGAGTTCAGAAAGAAAGTGCCCACATTTCAATTTCGATTAGTTAGATACATCTTGATAAAAGCTGAGGTCTGACTAACCTTCCTTAGTGCTGCTTTGAGCAGGGCATACACAGCATCAAGGGCAAACTCTTTCAAGTTTAGCTTCTCCTTGATGAATACATTATCTGCAGGATTTTTAGCAGAGATTTTTTTTGGTTTTGAAAATGGCCAGACAAATAGTTTGTGTAAACCTCTTTCAGACAGGAGATAACTTCTAGCTGCTGCTTGGCTGATGAATTTTGAGAAATGAGTATTCGAAATTCATGATGTTTTGGCTGGTCCCTGATGTATTTTAATTCTTTGATCAGATAAATGTAATTGCTTTTAAAAAAGTATGTGTATTGAAGGACTAGGAAAATTAATTCAAAATGTGCTATCACAACCAGTTAAGGTTATTTACAGAGAGGCTGGGCTTCTATAACCTTTTTCCCCCTGAAATTTGTCCTGTGTTTATTTACAGAATGGGAAAGAAAAGGAGCACAGTTCTAACGCAAAAGGGTTAACATAACGTAGTTTTTGGAGGAAGGCTCAGGTCACGCTACTCTTGAGCCAACGTACGCTTTCAAGGCTTTTATCATTGTTAAAATCCTCACCGATTACAAAACCAGAGCTCCTTTAACCTTCTTACGTCACCTCCCATTGGAAGGTTTGGAGCCCAGCTCGTAACAGGGTTGGGAAGGATAAACTACAAACATCATGGTTTGGCACCGGCACTTTTACTTGATAAGTCCAAAACAGTCCACTTTGACAGGCCCTTTATATGCAAGCTTGAAAAATAACCTATTTAGCATTCCCCAGCCCCAGCACATGATTTCACTGGGAAACTATGCAAAAGATACTTTGGAAATAAATATGCACAAGAAATTACAACTCTGTCTGAATGACCCCCTACCTTGGAATGTCTAGAACTGTGAGAATTATAAGGTCAGGAAATATGTACAGGCCTAGTGCCTCGAAAAGTTACTATTCCTTATTAGGAATCTGCACAGACATGGAAGCGGGAGTTGTATAAACTAAATGGAAGATTTTTTCCTGTCGCTTACATGCCTAGTCCTTGACCTATCCCATTTATAGTTTCCTTTAAGATACTATGCATTGCAAGTTCATTTGTTTCCTAGTAGTCCTCCAGCAGTGATCTTCAGAGCCAGCCAATAGTGCAGACAGAGCAGGGCTATGTAAGCAGAAGCTTGAGATTTATATGCCTGTAAAATCACAGGTATTCATTTATATCACTGCTAACAATTCTGAGCTCTGACTCTACAATTTCCAGGTAAAAGGTATCCTTACTCTCTGTCTGAAAATCTTAAATGCTGACATATAGAACTGTTTAGTCTGCTTTACTATAAATAGGAGGTAATATGTTATTTCAAACAAAAACCATACCATAAACTACACACTTAATTTTGACAGATTGTGCTTTCCTATATACGGCATGGTCCTGCTGTGCTTTCACGGATCAAACTCCCATTGACTTCAGCTGTGTCTCCTTAACGGTGAAGTTCCAAATATCACCTTTTGTTATATTTCACACCTCTGGGGCTTTTTCCTAATCCTTTTCTCTGCATAAAAGTACTGTATTCTGCAGTATCCAATTGTAGGCTTGCACAGGCGACACAAAAGCCTCTTAAGAGCTGAAAAGTGCTTGCAAGAAGAAATTCTTCCCATTTCCTTTTGTCTCCCCCCCCCCCTTTAAATGACATGCTTAGAGAATCAATTCTCAAAATTAAGGAGAATACCACTGCTGCAGCTCACCCTCAAAATCTGCAAAAGGAAAGTAACTGCTTTTACATTGTAGATAACCTTTCAGTGAACATTATCCTCTGTATCCCCACAGTTTGCAGTTAAATTGCACGGTGTGTTTATTCTTCTAGTGAACAGACCCATTATACGACTTGAAAGCATTAGTGTACACAGCACTGACATGTCCATTACATCCATACACACTGATATGTAGATTACAGAGAAGTTCAGGTTACCCAATTAAGAATTTGAGCTGTATTTTGGAAACCGAGAAGCCGGAGGGAACTCCGGTTGGAGTATTTCAGTTTAGACGCTGATAAAGACACTGTCTATTTGCAGAATATTGGTCAACTAGGTCCAAAGAGACGCAACTAGGAGAGTGGGAGTGAAGAGAAAGACCCAAGCCCAAATAAAAATTCAAACTGCCGTCTCCTAGTTTAACCTTTGAGAATTGTAAAACATGAGACTGAAAAGAGATGTGGCTTGTCCTCCTGGCAGCGCGGAAGTGCAGTCCGGGTGTGGGTAAAACCCATCATGCATGTCCTAGTGATGCCTAGGGCAGCCTGCCTGGCTCCTGCATCCCACAGCTGCTTTATGTCCTGTCTCCTGGCTTGCACCAGGACTCATGCTTGAGGCCAAACAGCCCACACAGCCATCGACACAAATATAAAGTTAAAATAAAATAAAAAACCCCAACCAAACCAGCCTTGCTGTACCAGGAATATGGCCCAACGCCACTTACTTTCTCAGAGCTTCCCAGCTGTGGGGTTAGGGCAGGTTTTGCCACGTATGCCTTTCTGGTTTGAGCCTACCATTGGTCATCAGAGATTGTCAGCTTTAACTAAAATAAACTAAAAATAGTGCGAGAGGTTTTCTGAGCCTTTAGTTAAGCTGAAAACCTAGGTATTATAACTGCCAAGGATGTCCAGTGACTTAGAACTGGAAGACTGAAAGAAATTCTCCCGGGGAGGATAAAGCTGTTGTCTTCAATGCAGCTCTTGCAAGGGGCTTGAGTCACAATTCAGAATTGTGTGGGTTGGCAATATCACTCTGCATGGGTATAAATAACTCACGTGCTGTGGGACAGCAGCTCACCTTTCTCAGTGCTTTGAGACTATTTTTTTTTTCCCCTGGTCAGGCCTGTGCCATGAATCACTTCAGGTTACCAGGAGGTTCTCCACCGACTTCAGTGGGAACAGAACTGAACCTTCAGCAGTCGTCAGAGGAGGACACTGATAAAGGCAGCTCTAGCCACTTCCATTTTATTTAAAGATGTTGTTACGTGCTTTGACAGTTTCAGCCCTGCACATTTAAACATTCGGTTACTGTAGCTTTAGTGAAAGTGATTCTCTCTAGCAATACAAATCTCTGGTTACCAAACATTTACTTTATGCTCTCAAAAAGATAATCTAACAGCATTCAGAGTTTTCTGTTTCCAAATAAAATGGATTCATGATATCCCCTCATGTTATTGTTACAGACTGTACAGCTAAATTTAACTCCTTTATCTCATGCTGATCTTCCAAATAAAGTTCATTATTATATCAGGTATGTTCACGGTTAGCAATGATTGTTTAATATTAAACACCCTTTGCCAATAAAGCTCCATATATAATTGACTGTTACAATCTTGGTTACAGCTGTTCCAATAATAAAAGCTATAATTAAAATCACATTCAGATTTCTGAGATAAGTACTTTGGCCTCGCTCACGCAGAAAGCAGTACCTTGTAACTGCTCTAAAGACCAGAGCGAGACCGTTTCTCCAAGAAGGCCCCTGATCGTTGGAAGACTGCAAAAGCTGTTCCTCTGTTTCAACTGATGTCTCCTTTGGGAAGAAAGGGGCTGCAATTTCAGTGCTTTCAGGCATATTCATAGCTGGTCAAATTCTTTATACGTTCAGATGAACTTTTGAACATCAAGACTTAGCTAAAACCTGTACCACTTTCTTTAACTTTCTGCAGTGTTTTTATAACAATATTTTTCCTAATACCAACATAGTTAAGCTTCATATTTGAACTGTGAAACTCGCCTTTACTCCCTCTGATATTCTTTCCTCTATTTCTGTCCCATCTAGCCTCACCTTCAAAAAACTTCAGGGAAAATCTATTGGTATGCATTTGAGTTTGGAGTAGAGGACAGTATTCTTTCCCTGAGATGAAAGTAATAGAATCTTATTTGCTTGTGACTCTATCAAAATGCCTACCAAAGAGATCATATTGGACATAATGTGCCACAGCGAGGACATAATACGCCATTACGAAGAACGCTGAGATTAGATGCTAAAAATTGCAGTGGTTTAAAAAACCAAATCAGTGAATTTAGAAGTCAACTTTGTGGCCTGCATTTTTTTGCACCGCATAAGAAGAAAACGATAGCCAAAACTGTAGATTGGCTTAATAGGATAAAGCAGAAGGACAGGCCTCCTTACCCATCAAAGCACAGGTAACTCCTAAATAGCTGCTGCCCAGAGGCAGGAAAGCATGGCTGATACTTTCAGAAATCTGGACCTGCTGTCCCCAAAACTTGTAACCCTATAATCCTGCATGCCAAGGGACGCACTCACTCCCAGGAATGGAAAAAAGTTTATTCTTTTATGAATTACGATCATTCACACAGCTGATACAGGTGCAACTCTGTATGTTACTCTTTCATATGAAGTAGGTCAAAATATCTCTGTTTACTCTTCAGAAACTGTATATAGTAATAACAGCTAACACTACTACCACGCGGAAGAGACAATGCCACCCTGAGCAGCCAGCCTTGTGGCAGATTATAAGTGGAGATCTGGAAGTAGTGACATAGAGTTGACTTTGCTCTGGACCTGCCAAAGTCTCATCAAAACGTTCTTAGGTATACACGCCACAAAATCAAATCTGACATAATCATAAACAGCATAAAGAAATCGTGCAGAGTTCTGCTCCACTCCTCCATTTATCTTCCTCCTCAAAATATTCAGCTTAAAGAATTGAGATCCCGATACCGGCAGGAACAGGCAACTATCACAGCACAAACTAAGGGGTTCTTCTCTGGTAATCTAACTGTACAATAAACCGTTCCAACCAAACTTTGGAAGAACCAGATGTGTGGAGTAGCCTCTTCTTGTGACCCAGTCATCTTACTGGAGTATTGTCCAGTCTTTCATATTAACATTACAACGGACTAGCAGTTCAACCCTTTTTTCTTTAAATAAAACTATCACACAGGGAAACTAAACACACTACATGTTTAAGGGATAAAAATAAACATAGTTAAGTGAGAAAAGGAAATGAATAAAGTTCCTCCCAGAAGACTAGCTCACTGTCACCAAGACTTCAGCTACAGGCCAAAATTTCAGCCAGTGCCCACCGGTGTTATTCCAGGCACTTCAACCACACTACTCTAGTTCACACCCTCCGAAGAACTCAACCCTCGCACATGAGCATGCAATTATGGCTAGGAAGTCTTGACCACTGGAGGGTTTCTTCATTGCTGGGCCATCCTGAAATATTCCAGGAAAAGATCTGTGGCATCTGAGATGTCCTCTTTTCTCCTCTTTATCCAGTATTGGTCCCACTGCGGTTGGCTGAAGATTTCTCCTATGCTCTTCATTCACCTATTTAACCCTTGCATTGCACAGTGGGCTGGGGAGGCTGTGTCTGTGGTACTCAGCAGAAATGAGATGTTGCCAGTTTTTGCACAGACTCCCAACTCATCTGAATTGCTCCACGCTGGGCGCAGTGATTTAGGAAAGCCCTGCTGATGTGCAGAGCTATTTTGCAATTGTGCCCTTCCGTTCATCTGTTCCATTTTAGTGAGCGAACACTACCGCAAAAATCTTTGCTTCTGAGCTTCCTCGCATTTTAAATTTATACCCAAAATCTGCACTGAGAAAGAGGTTTGGTGTTTCCATACAGAAATAAAACCAATTTGGTTGTATGGGAGTAAAGTATGAGGCTAAACAAAAATAATCTTATATAGCACTTCAGAGTGAAAATGGATTTTGGGTAATTCAAAACAGTAACCTGCAGAGTACTGACCTACAGAGCAATAGCAAACCCACCCTTCCCCTGCCTTTTGGTATACTAGTTATGTAGGACAGTATCAGGTTTGGTATTACCCTTCTTGCTTCATTACAAAGTGCTTTACAAAGCGGTTCTGCTATCATGTTGGTTCAATATCTCTGTCGTCACACATTATTTTCTGAATATACACAAGGAAAGGTATCTCGAGGACCCGGGACATCAAAAGGGAAACAAGTTTTACACCTGGTCACTCAGGTTTCCCGCACATGTCTGTGGGGAGACTGTAACTTCACCTGGTCAGCTCTCAGAGCCTGACAAAGCATCTTTATTCAGCGGCAGATCTGAGCCTCTCACCTGCCATAACAACTGACCCACTTCTCCCCCCCATCTAAGAAGCGAACACACATGATGTATGTTTTAATGTAACACAGGGCTCTCCTCATTGCGTCTCGTTCATGCAACAGCTTCTCCTATCTGGCACCAAAGCCTGATTAAATATTAACGTGGGGTGGGTCCTATTATTTCCTGACTTCCAAGAATCCATTGGTAAATTGAGATCTAGCTGCTAAAAATTTCTGACACAACATAATTTGTATTGAACCCCCTTTCCATGCCAGAGTGCCAGTGTTAATAAATCAGGCTGTTCACATTGAATAAATCTATTTAAATACTTATAAAATATTAAAGATGCATTTGGGAAAAGCCTCTAAGGTGATTGTTGCACCCATGCACCTCACAGTAACTAATTTATTAAAGAGTTTGCAAACCTGGGAAGGAAGGGAAAAGAAAAATGGTTTCATAAACCAAGAGCAGAAGCCAATTTTTCAGCTCAGATGATGAAAGGAAGCATGCATTTCTAATCAAAAAGACAGATACGCCTTTTCTCTCCCACCATTCCCTCAACAGCAAAGTGCCTTTTCATCATCAACAACACTCCATTCCTAATGTCTGCCGAGGCCTTTCTGCACCTTCTCCATACACTAGTAATGTACACACAGCATCCCTTTGAAACAAGAGCCCATTAGCTGTGGCAGACTACCTTTTCACATGAAGTCCTTCCGTTGGTAGTCATCAGCAGAGTGCTAAATCATCCCAACTGGGCATGCTCACATCACGGCAGTAGGATAAACAGATATTTAGAGCTGCAGAATGAAAATTGCTTTTGTAGCTTTCTTGATTTTTTTTCTATTTTCTTCTTTTTTTAGGAAAGGTCATAAACCACACAGGGAACATCTAGCTCTCCTCTCTCACTTCCTTCCCTCTTCCCTTTACATACAGATTTTTTAACAAATCCACTTTTGCGTACACCCAGGTCATCTGTAATTTTAGACCTCAACCACCAGCCAGTCCCCTTTAAAGATTACATAGTAAACGTGGCCATAAATTTGCCCCACAATAAGAAACGAGTTTGAGCATGCCCTGCAAGAGGGATTTATGTGATTGTTTTCCTTCCAGTGGGCGTGGTGAAGGGATATAGAAACTGTCAGCGAGAGAAGCAAGTGGGGTGATACTTCACAATAGCTACCTGAGTAATGCAAGAGAGATTAAGCCTAAATTGAGGACTGCCATTTCAGAGGACAATTAATTTTCAGGCTGTCGTAACAGCTCTGTTGACATTTCTCAGCCGAGATTTTGCTTCTTGGTAAAGCTTTAAAGAGCTTTGTTCAATACAGGCAATGGTGCTGCTGCCATTCTTTGGGCTAAGTCTAGGGGAAGGTTCCCCATAGAAAAGCTTATTTGTTTGACATGCAAGAAAGCTTCTGTGATTTTGTTAATGCTGACTCCTAGATCTTCACCTGAGAGCTCATCTCAGACTCAGACTCTCGATGGCTGTTTTCCCATAAACATCTGGTTTGGTATCCTAATGCAGTCAGACAGACCAAAAATGAGGCAACCAAACCATAAGCCTCTGACCAGATTTGGGCAAGAGTCTGTTTGTGAGACCCCTTTGCTAGTCCTTTCTTTTAACTCCAGGAAACACCTAGGAGCACAACAGACTATACCCTAGGAATGGGAAATCTATTGATCTCTGGCTATGCCATGTGTGGGTAAAACGCTTTTCTGCATGCTCAAGACATCTGACAGATGACGATTCCAGGTCCACAAAGAGAAATCCTGGTCCCTGCCTGACAATAATACCAGAATTGCCTTTTGTTTTAGTGACAATGATATACCAAACTCTCTACAATAACAGACTGGCATCCCCTAAAACTACTTGGCCAGTGTGGCCTGGGGCATGTTCTTCCAGGAGGGTGCCTAAAAGGAGGTGCCTAAGTGAGCTACTGGGCAGCGCAGAGAGCCCAGGGACAAGTAGTGAGCGAGCTAAACTTTGGAAAAGGTCTTCTGATACAGTGAGGCCACTACAGAATTCCAGATCATGGTACCAGGCTGTAAGCATTCCCATTGGAAGTGGTTGGCCTTGCCACTGGGCCCAATTTATTACCAGTGACAAATTGCCTGCCAAGAAGCAGCTGCTTTGTATGAATACACAAATGTTTGTGTACAGAGACCGAAGGATGAAAGGGTTAATTATCCTACAAACTCAGGCAGAAAGGGAAAAAAGGTTTCAAGCTCAGGGAGGTTATCATTGCCTTTTGCGCAGGCTGGTTTTAATCACTTTCTTGTACCTCTCCCTGACTTCATTTATCAAGCCTTCACATAAAAGTTGCAAAGTGAGGTTATTCAGCGGATACCTCCATTCATCTCGGATGATTGACCAGGGTGGTTTGCTGCACAAGCCAACCTGGGTGATGGCATTCCTCTTGCTTTCATTGCACAGCCTGCTTTCATTTTATGCTGTAATTGTGTTTTCACAAAACCATAACCAAGCAGGCTGCAGATCCCGGGTTCCAGATTTATTTACAAACACCCCTGACCAGCCCCCTCCACCTTCTCCAGTTATCTGCTTTATGCTGCTTTGGATCTTACCGCCAGTAGTCTGGGGTGGATTAGCACAAGATAGGAACTAGATTCAATCTAACAAAGGGGACCTAATCAAACCATGCTTCCACCACCACTCCTCTTCCTCAGCATAAATCCCAATCCTTCTTCCATACACACATTTCATGGGACCTGGTATCTGATATTGAACACTTCTTTGTGACTTCGCAGGAGTGGTGTGACCTCAGGCAGGTAGCAGAAGTGCTGGTCTTATCTGACAGAAAGAGGTAAGCTGCTCTACCAGGCATTTCAGGAGGTGTAAGTGAAGAGGCCATGTCTCCCGAGACTGTTCAGGGACCTGAGGATCAGCACCTCTGCACTTCCACCACACGAGGCATTAAGGTGAAAGAGGCAAGTTATGGACAGTCTCACTGCTCAAGGGGAGCATATTTGAGTGAAGAGCAAGAAGAAAGCAAAACCACCTCAACCAACTTTGTATCAGTGCAAATAAGACCGAGCTGAAATTTCACGCGTTGGTAAGGTTTTAGAGCTGATCACAAGGCAAAGTGTGCTAAAAACTTTTTTCCTGCCTTTTGTGGAAGTAAAACCACCAGAATCTGGATCCCGCTGGTTACTAGACAGCTGATTCACATATAATGTAAGCGTATTTTTTTGTGCAGTCCAGGAACTTCAGCTGGGGTAAATCAGCATATTGATGGCTCTGAGTCAGTTCACACCACTTCATTTCAAAACTTATTACAAAATTTTCAGCCTACTTCCTTTGGGAAATGTACATTGAGTGAGAAAAGCCCAGCCAGTGATTATGAAGAGTTTCTGTCGCACTGTTCATCTGCAGTCACTTTCAGGGCAAAAAGCATTTTAGATAAAAGTAGCATTTCCATCCAAACAACCTGGACCAGTTTGAGTGGGGAAGAGGAAGGGCGATGGGGCAGAAGAGCCGACCAAGTCTTTGTTCTATTTAAAGCATTCCAATAAGATTTCAACCACAGAATATGGCAATAGAACTGATCACAGGGGAAAATGCAATTAAAATACCTTCCTGCATTTTGCAGCCGCAAAATCGTTGGCAAATCACTGTAATCTGGCTTTGCTGAAATGGAGGGCATGAGTCAATGCACCAGGAAAGACTTTCAGCTAAGTACTTTTCAAGTTAATAACCTTGCTCAGGAACAGTTCAGAGCTTTTTACACCTTCCCTCATAGAAACAGGGATCCACAGGTGACTCTTCTTACTGTCCTTTGCTTCCACAGCAGTGCTGAAACATTGAAGAGACTCAGTTCAGTGACTGCGTATGCCTCTTCAGCTGCAGCAGACAGAAAAATTGAAGCTTCGGGTCGATTGAGATTCTGTCGCCTTTTTTTTACCTTTAGGTTTTGTTTCTGTCTCTTAATAGGAGACTGATTTTGTAGATTACAAATGAACTTCGAGCAAGAACAGCAAGCAAATCTATCTGGCCTGAAGCAAGAAGAGCCTTCCGGCAGGTGTTTGTAGGCTTTCTTTAGAAGGGCTCCCTGGACACACAGAGTTCATTAGCAGTGCTTTGTATGTGACTGCTGCTGTCTTGTTGATAGCATGGTTGTCTCCAATCTTCCTTGTTTGAGTCCAATTCAAAGTGGAATTCAGACAGAAATAATAACCAGAGAGGGATGCTCATTCATTTTTTCATCTCCTTCCAAAATCATTGCTCGCAAAGGTAGTTCTTAGATTGCACCTTTGACAAGAAAGTCTTCCACTATGGTTTGTGCCTGGACTGAGATCAGTCTTTCTGAGATAATTTCTTGTGTGTGTGTATACTGAAGTTGACTATTAAGATTAAAAGGAGCTCTTGGTCCTTTCTTATCAAAGAGCTGAACACTCCCTGACCCCTCAGTGACCTTTTAGGTGATGCTTTGGGGAGTCTAAAATCTTCGAAAAAGCAAAGGCTCAAGACCATGAATGCTATTAGCATTAGATGCTGAGAATGCCTTTGATCGGATGGAGTGGAATTATTTGAGAATAGTTTTAATACAATACTGAGTTGGAATCACTTTTGGAGGTAGATTTCTCTATGAGACCTATTGCAGATGTGAGGATTAATGTAGACAAGTAAAAAGTTTTGTTCTTTTCTGGAAATATTTACAACACAGACATATTTTATCATAAAGCTAATGAACAGGTTTTTAGCAGGAAGATTACTAAGGTTACCATCCTGCTGAGATGATCATACCTCGCTATTACAAATGTAAATTGAAATGTTACCTTCCTGAAGAGATGAGAAAAAGATTTTGCTGTGTAGGGTTAGACAATAAACTTCAGGACAGAAGAGTAATGGAGAAATGAATGCATCAAATTAAAACTTGGCAAGAGAGAAAAAAAAGCCTGGGTTTTTTTCCCTTTAAATTTTCAAAAGACACACTCTCCAGATGTAAGGAAATGAATCATTAGAGAGTAAACCTGGCATTATCCCTGTACTGAATCTGAGGAATGAAGCAGGATTCATTCAGTGCTGCTTTTTCTTTGAGGATGGCAAAGATTAGCTGATTTATGTGAGAAATTTTAAGAGAATATTTTCCCCTAAGATTTCAGGTTCCTGTGTTTCAGGATAAAAAGCAAGTCTTGAGGGCTTTTCATTTGGTTTTCTTTTTTCCGGTAACTGTTGGTGTAAATCAAAACTTCTAGAAGACTTTTCAAAAACTCATGATAATGTCAGAAGCTCATCATTATAATCAGTGTAACCTTTCTGTTGTTTGTTTCAGTGCACTAGCCTATTTTATAGCTCCTGAAACCAACAAGGCGGGGGAAAAAAAGCCCTATTTGAACTTTACCCTGTGATGTAATATCTCTTTGTTTGTACTCCAAAATTTTATAGGCCTCCTTTGCTATTGTGCCTTATTGAAAACTCATGCCTTATTTGCTGTTCATTATTGTCTTTTCAATATTCCTGCTTCTTAAGATTCCTCATCCTCTTCAACATTTGTTTCAAATGATGCTTTTCTGCAAAGGTATGCACTTGCATTTTTGAAGGGAACTGGAACTATGCTATTATCTATCAATTTTTCTACTTCTTTTGGTCTCTGCCATGAACTGTGTGTTGTCAAGAGAGATGTTTGCAAAGTATATTAGTTAAGAGTCTGCAGATCTCAAATGTCAAGCACGCAACGATGATGCAAACAGGTTTAAAGACAAGATAAGGCAGGCTTGAACTTTCATTTACTTGTGAAACAGTAAAAATTAATAAACGGATGAGGAAATGCATCCATTCTAAATGCGTATGATACTCTGCTGAAGTCAATCCTAAAACGCAGTGCTGCTGCATTTTTAAAGCGCTTGCAAAGTTTCATCTGCAAATTTCATTAATATACTCCTGTAGATCCAGGATGGCTTCTCCTCAGGAGTCTCTACTTTCTGGATCATAAAGTTGTCTTCACTATAATTTAGGAACCTCTGCGATGATGCATGTTCAGCTGTATTTGTTACTCAACAGATGTCTGGGTAGTTAAATTCCTCCATGAGCCTTTATCAGTACTTCTATTCTGGGATTCCCAACTGGTTCAAGATGTACCTCTCCTAGTCGGCAGCAGTACCACTGCTCAGAGATCAATATGCACAGCTTGGGTCAGGCTTGTGCAGTCTGGATCTAGAGCGGCTGGTTGCCCTGACCACCACCAGTCTCCCGGCTCAGGTTGACCGTGTAGGCCTAGAGTCAACGTCTTGTCGGTTCCTGCTCAAGAAGGAGTGGGTTATAGGGGCAGCTGGGGATAGGTCCCACGTTCATCATTCTCGAGACCATCTGCTGCAGTAACTGTCACTGCTCTTCCTGTGGGGCTGCTGTCTGGGCTTGCTGCTCCTCCATAAATTTCAACAACACCTGCTGCTCTCGCTATTTCTTCATATATTACATCTACAACAGAAGCTCAAAAACACGCGCCGCTCACACTTCATTTGAACAGCCACCTTCCCAACATAATGCACCGATTCCAAAGCCGCCCAGGAATTTCCAAACCAAAGGAGTTTGGTTTCAATAAAACAGGCATGATAACGAGTTAACAACGCTGAGGGTGAACAACTCTTCAGGTCTAGCTATGGTTCTCCAGCTGTCCCAGCTGGTCTTCCTGCTCCCTGGGTCATCTCTTGTCTTGGAGAACCACTTGTGGCCACCTTGGCCACCGGTTTTAAGGACTCAGCAGGATGCGCTTAACCTTCTGCCAGAAGGATCAACACCCGAGAGCAGTGTGGAAAAGTTTTAGGCAAATGCTTCCAGCCTGCTCTATTCCCTTAGGCTACTTCTTTGCATTACATATTAAGGAGCTTTCCCTGGAGCTGGTCAAAGAGTAAAATAATAACCTGATTTGCAACTAGAAGTGCTGAATCTGGATCACTACGATTCATAAGATTAGTTATTAATGAGGATTCAGCCTACTGCTGGTATCCATGAAAATGCTGCCAAACCCTCAGAGTTTAAGAAATTTTAGCCTGAATGATATTCACCTAGGAATTTACATGTTGTCATTCTTCCATCTAGAAGTATTTGTCACCCAGAGACCAGAAAAAATCCCAGACACTTTTTGGTTTTCTGAGCAATCAAAAATGAATAAACACAGTAAAAATAAATGGTTTATTTTGAGTCAGCTGAAAAGCAATTGTTCTCCTTCTGCACTGGCTGCGCACCCGTAATGATTGAATTTACAGGTGTTGGAATTGGTTTACAAAACATTTCTTATTAAAAAGAGGATTATATTTCCACCTCTCAGCAAAGGTATAGCTAAACTCCTGTAATTTCGACTAGTCCTGTTGTGCACTGCTGCAACTAGTGAAGTTGCTGCTCTCGCATGGGAAGTTTTGACCCCATTATAGGCACCTTTCACTTCGTCTAAAGCCAAAGTGCTTCTTTCTCACAGTGAAAATGGGCAAGAAACAAAGGAGATGAGACAGTACTGTTTGAATATCCCCATCAGTTTGGGGATTTTTGCCCCTCCACTCTTTTTTTTCGTCCTGGTCACTTAGACTATGCTAATAAAAGGTAGGATTTGTTTCGAGACACCATTTGCCATTAAAAAAAAAAGATAAAGTGCAACCAAAAAGAATTGGGTTTTTTTCCTTTTGAATGACTAAATTGACCTCCTTTGCCTACATCTCTCACCAAGAATCTGACTTCTTCTGGCTAGCTAGCAAATACAAAGTCAAACACCTGTTTACCAGACACAGAGCTATGTGTCTGCCGTTGCCGATCCATCTGTGGAACATAAACATAACTTTCACCAGCTGCTTCTTTTAGCATGGGCTGGTAATGGAAGCCATTATAGAGCATATCAACAACATACTTTCCTAATAATCATGGGCCAGAGCATCACAGGGTGTAAACTGGCAAAGACTCACAGAAGGTGATACTGATTTACACCACCACAGGACTTCACCCTGCTGTGTTTGTTTTCTTCACATTCTTCTCCTTTTAGCACCCTTATTTTCCTAATTTCTAATTTGTTTCTGTTTTTTTGACATATATTACACTAATGAGGTGACATGTTGTGGAGTAATTACTGGGCCAGGCCCAAGCAGTAATGGATGATTGCCTTGGGTACCATACAGCCTCAATATTAATGACTCTAAGAAAACCTCTGAAGATTCAGAGGTGTGATACTGCAACAAATCCAAATGTATTTGGGCTAAATGCTTCATTCGTATAAAAATCCGCAATTTCATTGACTTCAGGAGAATTATGCTTGTTTATGTTTGTTGTAAATGCGCTGTAGGTGATTCACAAAATCATGCCCAACCACATTCACACTCTTTAGATTTAAGTTGAGGTTGAAATCTGACAGTGCAAACAGCAGATTCCTTTTTGTCTTGCATGAAGGCTGGCGTGTTACAGCTATAATGAAATTGCTGATAGATCCCCTTATCTCTCAGGCTGCTCCAGGATGCAGTAATGAGGCCTTGCTCTTGACAAGCATCAACATACCTCTTTCCCTGTGTCACATCAGTTAGGCAGGTCAGGATCTTGATGGTGACCCAAGACAACAGTCATCCTATGACCAGGCAGTTCATTTTCCTTTCAGTGTAAAGGGCAGAAAGGCCGTGGGACTTTTTGACTCTTCATTTTCCAGTCAGGAGACAACCTGGAACTCAGAAAAGAAATTACATGAGTATCTGAGGCTGTCAAACGGGAAAAACTTGTACAGCTTTAGAGATGTTAAATTTGGGGAAGCCCATCCTGTTGAGTTCAGCCCAGAAATGCTAGCATTCCCTGTGACTTACCCATTAGAATTCACTTCCCTCTTAGTAATTTTGTAACATACACTGAACACTGAACGGTGCCTTCCAGGACTTCTGCAATTGCAAAAATCAACACTCACCTCTAATATATTCTGACTTAAAGTGTGCAACCTTGCTTAAAATGCACTGCTAAAGCATATATTTTCATGTATCGTTATGTCTAAATGCATGATAACCAGGTTGAAAATCAAATTATCTGTGTTAAGGTGAATATTACAATGTGACTACTGCCTGCTGTGCCGCGAATGAATCTTGTAAACACAATCAAATCGCTCTCTTTCTCTCCCTCTCACACACACCGAGAGACACATACACGCCCTTGCACAAGAAAAGAGATTCTTCACCTTCTGCCATCGTATTGTCACAGCAGCTCATGTTTATTGTGAATGACATCTTCAGCGACAACTCAGCATGAGCTCCGGTATGCTGGAGCTGAACATCCTACCAGGAAAATCAGCAGTGACATTAAAGTTGTTTCATGAATAATGAAAAAATAAATATCACATTTACTGTAGGTACACAAAATGCTTTGTTAAACTAAAAGCGTTTGCAGAGAAATTCCAGGTCTCTGAGGGTAGATGCTATTTTATTAACTGTGGATAGAGTACTTATTTAGATGGAGCTGTTTTCATTAGATTGGTAATTTTCTCAATTATACAAATGAGAGAACATGTGATCAGTACTATTAGTAGGGTACAGACTTCTCTTTTACCAAACTCTAAAGTCTCAGAAAATCACAAAAAAGCAAATCCTCCATGCTTGCAGCTGGTGAGTCTTTCAGCCACTTAGATTTTGTATAAGTAAGTTTAAGTATGTCTACCAAGTCCAAATTTGTGTAACAAGAGTTTTAATCATTTATGGGGGCAAAAAGGCTTCAGAGACAGTAATGCAATTATCTAAGTGTATAACGTGAATGAGAATCCAATTGTCTCGATGCCATACAAGGCAAGCTTATTACAGGATACCAGCAAAGGATGCTCAAAACATGACTGCGCTGCGTCCAGAGCTTTGCTGGCAGCATCAGTGTGTGTCCCTGCCAGCCGTCAGAAGTTCATAATCACAAATTTCAGGGAGAAGAAACAAGCCTCATTTGAATTACAGGGTTACAGTGACCAGAGATTTATCTAAAAGTTATTTGTAGTGGAAATGCTGTATTTTGTCCTATTAAGGACTGAGCGAGCACACTTTTTACATAGCATTAATGTGTCAGGCAGAAGTTAAATCTTTCAGTGATTTCAGGCTTTGTCCTAGACTGAAACTTGTGATTCTAAAATGCAACAGCTTTTAACGAAACACAAATATACTTTCTTTCAGAAGTGGAATAAACTCTTGCTACTGCCCCTTAA
The DNA here is from genome assembly GCF_000690775.1 of Eurypyga helias. Classification (NCBI taxonomy): domain Eukaryota; kingdom Metazoa; phylum Chordata; class Aves; order Eurypygiformes; family Eurypygidae; genus Eurypyga; species Eurypyga helias. Next base: position 149,313 of record NW_010241787.1, on the reverse strand, counting down.
CAAAAAAAATGCTGTTACTCCCCATTCTTTGGAATTTTTCATCCATATTCATAGCAAGAACCCTGAGAAATGTTCCAAAGTGCCAAAAAGTATGCAAACTAATACCAAACACATTGCCAATATCCTACTAACTTTTGCTTATGAACTTATCAGCATGGAAATACTTATTCTCAGTAGGACTTACTGAATGGCAATCATAAATAATCAGCTTCACAGACTGCAACTAGTAAGTACAGGCTACATATCAGTGACTCAAAAGACCCACCTTCCCTCTCAAGTAGAGTGAACAGATTTGATTTCTAGCTTTCACCGAGGCAGGCACAAAAATGGTGTCTTTTCCATACACCTAGGTCTTCCATTTTTTATACAGAGTAGTATACTTTATGATTTCTTTCTTGTGAGTTCAAGTTGCCTGTCTTCCCTATTCACAGAAATACTAATTTCCTGTTTAAAAACACACGTATTTACTCTTATTTGTTTAACAACATTCTAAATGGCAGTAACAAAAAGAGCAGTAAACAGAAATAATCTACCTTTCTGGTATCTATACACAAAGACTCTACTCCTTCTTATTCTTCGCCCTTAAAGAGGGCAGAATTGAGGAAAGGCCAACATTTAGATCTGACATGCAAGAAGATGTGCATCCCTTGCCATGTAGTCAAAAGAGTTAAAAGTAAGTAAATGTATGAGCAAGTAAAACCCGTGTATTAACAGGGAATGTGCCAGTCAATAGCAATGCAAGCTGTGTTTCTATCTATTATACAAGAAAGGTAAAAGTATTCTACTAGGTCACTTAGTTACTTCAACCAGATGGAATCCAAAATGTTCAGAAAATTAAAAATCCATTTATTCCTCCAAAGTTGCATTCCATCTGTTTTCAGACATTTATGGAATCTTTTTGCATACAGGATATGGCAACCACTGGTGCCTTGGAAATATTTCTTCCCCGTGCAGCTCACAGAAAGCCAGGCTGGATATAGACAGAACTGGAGTAAGCTCTTTTTTTCAGGTGCCCTTACTTCTCTTCAAAATACGGGAAACTCTAATCTTGTTTTAAATAGAGGAATCATAAAACCCAGTGTATTGTTGTCTACAAAAATGCAACAGGAACTTTTAATCTCTGTGTGTGTGTGTGTGTGTGTGTGTAAATCAGGCTATTCCCTGCTCTTTCCACCTTGAAAATTTTAACTTTCCTGCCAGTCTGTTTCTCATTTTCAGCTTGTGGAGACAATAAGAATGATTCAGATGCTATGAAGGAATGCAGCCTGGCATGTAGTGATCTCCACCCTGAAGATAAAAGTGACAAAATTACTCCAGGAGTTATGAGCTTTAGTCTTCATCAATCATTTTTCAAGAAATACTTTATTTCAGTCAACTACATATTGTGCCTAGATCTAACTGGGGTATGGTTCCCTTCCTTCTCTTCTTGTTCTCGACATCTTCAGTTTCAAGGAAGGATAGCATCTGGCATGCAGGCCAGGCCAAATTTTCTGTATATGACAAAAACATCCACATTTCCTCTGTTTCCTTAGGACCTTCTTTCCTTCACAGTCAGTGGCTCACAGGATATTTCAGCATCGATGTGCATTATCCTGCTTGGTGCTGAGAATATTTTATCCCCCGGTGCAGCTCACCCATAAGGTAAGTGCAGGCCCTATCTGTACTGTCAGCTAAGTTATGTTCCCACTTCTCTCCTGATTATCCACACCTCACTTTAAATCACTCCCAGTTTCTGTGTTGGGTGGAGCCAAATGCATCTGAGCTGAAAGACATTCAACAGGTAACTCTGCCCCAGGACTATCTCTTATAGGTCAAAACCACACCGGATTTGGTGGTCTTACAAAATCCTCCAGTGCTACATCAACCGTCCTTTGCACCATGAAGACCCTTCATGCCCTTATACCAAAGCCCAGATTACTAGAGTATATGACTCGGGGGAATACATGTCTTCCGTTATCTACATCTGCATTCTGTTCTCCTCTCCAAATCATTTGGGTAACTGGAAGGTGACTGTCACATGGAAAGACAAAGCACTCAAAAATGCCAAGCCAGCACATCAAAAAGCAGAGAACCGGCTTTTAAGCATAAGACTGCACTAAAAATAAAAAAAAAGAAAATCACAAATGGTGATTTTCGATCTTTGTGTTTTGTTTTGAATGTTGGGTCATGTCTTCACATTTTCTCCTGCAACCCCAAGGAAAGGGGAAAAAATAAAAGTTAATATTCTTACTTAGTCACATGCCACCCAAAGCTGACACTTAGAAAAACCCCAAGCACAAATTCAGTGAGAGTATTGCGAGACTTCTGCTGAAAAGTGGTATCAGGGACATTAAGTTTTGTTATAACAACCCTGTACTTTGCATCACTCCAGATTTGAAATGCAACAGGTTTGACTTTGGGCTTGAGGAACACATGCTAAAAGACCATATTCAATCTACATCAGAAACAGAGACTAGATTTCCTCCTTTTTTTGACAAATACTTTCCTTCAGTCATTGGGAAAGCTGAGGTTGCAGAAGCCTGCTGCCCAGGGTGGACAAAACCAAAAGTGGCAAAACAGCAAAACCAGAAACAACCTAACTGGTGCAAGAAGGGCTGCCAAGGAGCATCCTGAGAGTGCAACCATCCACATGAGGCAGGCACACATCTCCTTGGGTGGCATCTTCCGTCCACGCAAATTGAACACTTCCCTCTCAAGAGTTTAAACTCATTAAATGTTTCCTTTGATTACACAGTGGGCTGTGGACCTACATCTTCGTATCAGCTGAACTGCCTGCGCTGCTTCCCTTTAGTTTCACCCATCCCCTGCTAAGTTTAGAAAAAAAGACAACAGCTGTGGCCTACTGACGGAACAAGGTTGGCAGCTGAAAAACTTGAGATGCCACATTTTAGTATATAATTTTCTTCCCACAGTGTCTCTCCATAACTTTCCTCTTTAAGAGGCACTTAAAATCCATGTGTCTGACTCAATTATTGTTATTGTAGCTACGGAACAGAATGTGATGCTGATGAGGACCTACCTGTCTAGTTAGCTTCCCTTTCTGGATGCTTTCTTTCTTTGATTCATCATTGCTTGTGACACATGTATTGTTTAAACTATGTTCAAGAACAAGTCTCTAATACACTCAATGGAAGAAGGTAAAAAGTCAGAAAACGGTGTATCAGTTGCATGCATAAATTTATGCTGCTAACTTTAAACATCCTCCTTCTGAGAAATATCTTATGTAGAGAGCACGGTTTCATTGCAGATTAAGAATAAGATTTGCAGTAAAATTAAGAATAAAATTTCTTTTGCTTCCTTTGATTAGGAAAGCACAGACATGGCATAAATGCTCTGTCTTTATGAACTCATCTAGAGATTCTGTGTTCCTTCAGCATTCAGTACATTATCAAATCATATCTGAAGCACTATGAATTCATGCCCCAGAGGGCATGAACCCAAATTTAAAGTCATCATCATTCTGTATATTTCCTGCTCAGTTGAAGGTTTTATGATACAGGATGAATGCCTTTTCAGGACAATCCTAAAAATAAGCTAATGCAGGGGGGACTGAATTTATTGGACATGTACACTCACCTTCAGTTGATGTTCTCCCTAGGTCAGTTCTCATGTGATTGGCAAGGGAGCGTGACAGCTTGTATCTTCCTATGAGAAACCTGGGTAGACACTGGTAATTAGAACTGCCACTCAGTCCTCCCTGACAACAGCTACGGCAGTAGCTCTGGGCCTCTGAACTAGCTACTGCCTCTGGAAAATCCTGTTTCCCATTGTCTTCTCCTCCATTGGCACACACCTAATTGCATGTAAACATTCTGTAATTTATTACGCGACACAAAACCACTGGTACCTTCAAGCTGAAAATGCAGCAGTTGATAAATGCCGAAAAACTACAATTCCAAAGTGTCACCCACAATGTACCTCTCCAACTGCCTTCCCTGACTGGTTGCTGAACTAAGGATACTTCCTCAGTAACGGAAAATCTGAGAAGGTTCTCAGTCTCTTTTTTAAGGAGCCTAATTTTTAGTCAGTTATCAGTGTTGAGGCTTGTAAGTCAGTACAGTTTTGGAAAGAAAAATACTCCGTTTAAGCTTGAAAATATCAGTGTATTCTCTCTGCAGTATTCTTTCTAAATCAGCACAAGAATAAAAAGGCTCAATTACCTATTAGTATATTTTTACCCATAACTGATTTATTTACAAACTGTTAACAACTGCAACTAACAAAGAAAGGAAAATGAAAGAAAAGTAATGCAATAGGAAAATGAGTATGAAACATTTCCAGTTCATGGCTGTATTTGCAAGAGACTAAGGATAAGGCAAGATGTTTGGAAATATTTGCAAATGAAAACGAGGCTGAAATATTTCCTTGTGTTAGGATACCTACAGAATGAAACTTGGATTCTATTCCTGGCTTTGCTGCAATTTGGAGGTATCATTTCAGATACAGCTTCCTTGTCTATGAAATCGGGCTAACAATAGAGCTGTAGTTTCCATTCACAGTGCCCACTTATTTAGATCTCATCATGTTAAACAGCATCTTTTTTTTCCCACTGTAGAGAAAAGAAGAGCCAGAGTGAGGCAGTCAGGAATTGTTGAGATCCAGGATTGAAAAGGCAGTGGAATCTAATCTCCAGACCATGGAAATCAGTGGAAATTGACTTCAAAACACTGTTGATCTCAGTAGTTTTGGGATCAAGGATTAGGAGAACAAACTTACCACACAAAGACAAGTCTATTTTCCAGAGCAATACTTGACTTCCTGATAGGAGCAGGCTGTCAGACCGCAGCAGACTGTACCTTTGGGGCAAACATATACTGAAGGATTTTATACAGTTGCAGGGTGTCTAGGAACATCTAGAAGAAGGATTTCTCTCTCTGTTCTCCCCACAGCTTGTTCAAGACAACAAGGAGGATGTTCTGGCTTACGCCTGTGGTTAAAGCAGAAAATATCTGTCACCAGACCAGGTGTGCAGAGCCCCAAGGAGCAAGGAAGCCAGGCTGTGTGGGAAGGGGCAGGCTTCTGCTTCCTACCCCTCCCCACTTCATCAGCATCAAGCCTGCCAGCTATGGGAATTTCAGATGTGTTGTGCAGAATCACATACAGAGTATTGAGCATGCCAGAGCTGGAAGGCATTGCAACCACTGCAATGCTGAGTTTGTTTTCCCTGTACAATCCAGCCCAAGAAGAGCATGGCACAGTGTATTAAATATCTTGATAAAAGTTTTATGCCACCATTCTTCAAAAACCAATCCAGAAATGGCAGTGCTGTATTTTTAGGCAGATAATTACAAGGGTACTCCCATATAGAATCACAGGATGGTTTGGGTTGGAAGGGACCTTAAAGCTCATCCAGTTCCAACCCCCCTGCCATGGGCAGGGACACCTTCCACTAGACCAGGTTGCTCCAAGCCTCATCCAGCCTGGCCTTGAACACTTCCAGGGATGGGGCATCCACAGCTTCTCGGGGCAACCTGTCCCAGTGCCTCACCACCCTCTCCAGGAAGAACTTCTTCCTGATATCTAATCTAAACCTCCCCACTTTCAATTTAAACCCGTTACCCCTTGTCCTGCCACTACAGGCCCTTGTAAAAAGTCTCCCCCAGCTTCCTTGTAGCCCCTTCAGGTACTGGAATACACGTGCTTCAAAATGAATCCAGGAGTGGAATTGCGCCACAGGTCAGAAATTACGGAGTGAATAGTACCATTTCCTTTTCAGACTTCGGTTACAGCATGGTGGCAGTTTAATTGTGCTGTATTCGGGTAACATCAGCACAGCACACAGGGGAGTAAGTGTGAAGCTCTATCCCTGATCATGGGCACTTGAAGCCTCATTCGAAGCATCCACTCACCACAGACACACAACATCCTCTTCACTAATATCATTATTAAACTCCCTGTTTCCTACATTAAAAATTCCCACTAAATTCAACAGCAAGCCCACAGATTTCTACACCATTGACTGCACCTAGTTTTCAGAGGATGCAAAACCCAACGTGTTGGTAGTGCCAAGCTCATCCAAGGTAGTCCATAAGTCTCTTCTCTGGGATGATGGGGAAGAACAATGTTAAGGTGTAAGTAGCAACATATATACCGTTAATCTGTGGAAAAATGCATTTTAGAGATGTTACAGAAAGCTCAGAACATATTATTGTAATCCCAAGCAATACAGGCGGAATATGAAATTTAAAGGAAATTGCAACATCTTCAGCATTAAAGCACAGTTATAGCAGTCAAGTAATTAGAACTCTGCCCTTTTAGACACCACACAGTATCACTGCAGTGAAGAGCTCATGGTGTCCATAGTATTCCAATTTTGAAAGAAATAAGCTTTTGCTTATTCATCTCCCTCACCACTTGTCACTACTGTGTAATAAACTCTATACTAGTTTTCCATGTACTAGTAGAAGAGGCACCTTCTGGGAAAAATATTCTGAATTAAAGACAGTTGCTATTTTATTTTATTTTATTTTTTAAATGTAACTGTTTAACTATTATCAGAAGTTGATTAATGGAAAATTCTCTGTTCCAGAATTCTGTGATCTGTTCCTTTTCAGAGCTGTTCTTGTCTGCCATTTCCTCCAGTGACCACTCTGTCCCAGCTTCAGCCTTTCCTGCTCCTTGTTGATGTCGTAAAGGAACTGGAGTAAGTGTGTACCCAGCAGGAACTAGTAGTCAATCCCTAATTAAATTTGAGACCACTTCAGTTCCAGTTTGATTCTAGAAGTCTTATTAACCTTGAGAGTTACCTCATTTCCATTGGAGCAGTCATGAATATCAGCATCTCTTCTAGCAGAAGGCCAAAACCGTTCTGAACGTTTACAGTGACACAAAGGATGATTCAGTTGGTACCCTGGGAAGGTTCTTACTTCACATAACATAGAAAGACAGCTAGAAAATGATTCTTGCTGAACCTGACTAAAAATATGTTTGCAACAACATTAATGGATTCCATTTCCTGTAATCAAAAGGCAATTTGATAAATCATCCTTTGCCATAGTGCCACTAATTGCAATGGATTCTGAAAAAAAAATCCAAAATTATTTTTTTAGAAAAGCCACAAATCCTGAAGGCACACTGCTGGCAACCCCTCAAGTGTTTATATTACAAGCCAAGCAATTTAAATAATCCCCAAATTCATTAGGTTCAGCTAGATGCTCAGAAGTCCTCTCTTCCACTGACTTCCAAGAATACACCAATACAGAGCATCTTATTTTTCACAATTTATAGGTTTTGTGTGGCTAGAACTAAATTACAGTAGCAAGATTTTAACAACTGCGGAAAAGACTATAAAACTTTCTGCCCCTTAGTAACTACTGTGTGACTATTAGGTTTATGGGTAACGTTAACATTGCAGCATAGGAACAAAAACATTGTAAAAGGTCTTCAAAATGTTGGGAAGCAATTTTCCCCAAGAGAGGCAGGGGGCCCTTCCAATCCCGGTAAGGTATGGAAAAGGTCACGTGGCACACATGTAAAACTAGATTAAATTCTCTGTGGCTAAGTAATTAAACCTAATTGTAAACCTGGGCAAGTGTTAATTTTAAAACTGAGCTGGCTGCTCGGAGCTCCATCTCTATTGAAAGTTCATGGGAAATGAAAACTGCCTCTTTAAAAGAAATCAGCTTGCAGCTCCCCAGAACAGAGCCCCTGGGCAAGTGGTTCAAAATATGATTTTTATAAACAAATCTGACATAGCAAACTTAATGCAAAACCCTATGCATATAACATCACTTATGTGTGCAACTCGTTTAAATTATAGCTGTAGAGAGAAGGAAAGAAAACTGGCATATTAACCTTTGGCACAACAGTGCTCACATACTAGCAATGTTCAGCAGCAGATGATATTATTGTGACTCCCACTAGTATTGTCATAGTGAAGGGTCTGTCAGAATTCATGTCTGAAACCTCTACAGTCAGAGTTTATTAATTCAGCCAGGAGCATCCGTTCCAGACCTACCTTAGCATGTACAGTCTTAAGAGCAAAGTCTTTTTTACTGCAACTGCCCTTTCCCTGTCATTGTTGTATTTAAAGTCACTGAATGAAAAAATGAAATAAAGTAAAACAGAAATTCATGAAATAACAACATTTCCTAATCACCATCATATCTGAAAACACTGAACGTAAAAATAAGATAAACCAGAAATTAATTAAATCTAGCATTCCATGGTTTACTGCCATAAGCACGCTGGATGCCTTGTTTCCCAAATGTCCTTGTTAAAGAATGGTCTGCTAATTCTTCCTCGAGAGAAAGGATCCTTTCCAGTAGTTCAAAAGGAGAAGCTAAATGCGTAAGCAAGACAGACTTAAAAAAATTCAAAAGGAAACGTAGAACATTCTCAGATATGTTTTGGTGAATGCTCCATGTTATTGAATACATTTCTATATAACTAGCAAAAGCATCATATAAAATGAGCCTTCCTTGTAAAATAGTGACTTACTGTAAGTAGCTCTGACAACGTCACTCAGGCCTTGATGTATGTTCTTGGCCTGTCTATCTGCTTGAAAACATTTTGGTCAAATGTTTCAGGCACAGGACTTACACAACTGCTTTGGATCTCCCTTGATTTGGTTTCTTTGTGCAACTTGAAAATGAAAAATGATGCATTACATATGAAGGCCACGAGGCTGACCTGTGATAAGGCTGATTTCACCTGAAGAACACTTAACCTTCCGAATGGCGGTAAACGGAGACACCACCCAAGCAGGGGTCCAAGTGAGAACATCTCTTGGCTCCGTATTTCAGAGAGTGACTCATAAAAGGAAAAGCATTGAGCCAAAAAATTCAGAGCCAAACAAGTCTACGAAGTTGACATTAAGTGACCCATCCTAAGAGGTAATAAGTATGACAGCGAGGCATGTTCTGGAGTCCCACTGCACTACCCTTGCCCACGCGTTGAAAATGAAACAAGTGCAGGTCTGCTGCTGTGCTGGAGAACACAATGGTTGAAATAATCTTTAAGGTCCCTTCCAACCCTAACCATTCTATGATTCTATGTCTATGAATCATCTGCCTACTGGCAAAACCATTAGATCTGAGAAAAGTTACTTTACCAAAATATCACAGGGCCATAGGAAGACACATTTATATTAATATCTTTAAATAACATCTAGATAGATTGGTTTAAGCAACCTTCACTTTCTCTACTTTGTGGAAGAATCCTGAGAGGCCCCCCTATTTTCCTCAACACCCTTCTACCAGTAACCCCCTTGGGCAAAGCTGTGACATGGGCAGCGTTAAGCAAAGGAATACGTGACGTACTCTTAGTATTGCAGGATTGAGGATGTGACGTCTTTTCTATCCATACTTCCTCTGATAAAGCTGGGACAAATCAGGACTGCAGAAGCTGCTATGCAAGCTGTACCTAGCACAGGGCCAAAGAGCAATGCATGTGAAGCAGAAGGAATAAAAGACAGATTTTGAGTACCAAAAATAAGCTGTGAAGAAACTTAATCCTCAAAGGTCAGATGTACATCTGAAAGGCCCAGGCCGTGCCTTTGTATCAGAATGTTACAACATTAGCCCTAATGACTTAATAGTTTTGCCCTTGACTTGTGTCAACAGGAACCTATCTTATTACATGGTGAATTAGTTGCTTCCAGCCTAGTCCAGACTCCTGGCTGACGGGAAGACGGAGGCACTTCTTGCAAATTTAGAAATGCAACCTAGTACCTAAACAGTGTTGCTTAGTAGCTTTTAGTAGCATTTTAAATTTTATACATCTGTTGTAGTAAAGAAAGTCTGGACCCAGCACGGGGAAGAAACAACCACGTTTAGCATTCAGGAGTCAAAATTCAAAGGAAGGCATCTCCTTTGCATGCTGTTGTGCAGTGTCATCAAAGGTCATTGTCTGCTGCAGATATCAAGGGATAATGAGCTAGGGTCAGCTGTAATGATGATAGGCTCTAGGTAACAGAGGAGGCTTTCTTATGCCCATTCCCTTCTCTCGGGGAAGTCTACATCCTTTACAGACTTTGTTCACATCCACACAGAAGCAGTTCCCAAGCCTGGCACAGCACAAAGCCACCAGGTGACTGAGCTGTGGTAGGCTGCATTAGCACTGAACTCTTCAGAGCTTCTCCTTGCATAAAACAAGGATAACCAGTCGTTTCTGAAAGAGTAACTGTTACCACACAATTGTCTCGTTTTATTTAAACTGAGTCTTTTCTGATTTATCTGGAAGGTTTTGTTGCACATCTGTCCTAGAAACCTGTCTCCTGTCAGCTAGACAAAGGGTTACTTTTCACAACAGATATACAAGGATATAGAGACATGCTTATACGGCTATGTAAGTCTTCTTTAAGGAGTTTTACAGGCAAGTAAGATGCAGCTCCAGACACTAGACTTTTAAATCATTTAAAGCTGACATAAGCTGATCCTAGGCACAGTTTATAATCATGTTTTTACTTTTCAACTCTGACAATTACAAATTGTTTGCATTAGCTTCACAAGTATTCCTATTCAGCAGTATTGTCAAAGTCCATCCATCCCAGTCTCCTAAGAGCACGCCAATCCTTTGGTTTGCCAGCCTCCACCCATAACCTCCATCCAACTGTTACCAACCACACAGGGAGAGGCAGAAGAGTTCTACAGCTTGCAAAAAAAACCCCTTCATCTGAAATCTGTAGTATCTGCAGTTTCCCATGTTTAAATGTGGTTTTCGGACCATCTCAGCTCGACAGGAAGCAGCCTGGCATCCTCCAAGCATGTTGCACTTGTAACCTTTGAAGATGTTCAAAAGAAGAGAGGGGGGAGGGGGGAGGAGGGGGGAAGGGAAAAAAAAAAAAAGGTTTTAACCATTTTGCATGAAGTTGCATGAAAAGTCTTGGGGCCTAACTTGACTGGAACTGTTTTAAGTACTTCTCGACTACAGCAGCGGTACGTCATATGAAAGGCTTTGTTTGGCATCTCTCCACAGTTATAAATAAAAAACATATTTATCTTTGGTCATGCATATAATTTAAAAGTCGGACAGAAGAAACCTTTTTTCTCCTTTTAAGCCCAAGATAAATTCTTATAAATTATTTCTTTTAAAAGGAGGAAACGAAAAAAAACAATAACAAAATAGCTTGGTTATTTGGAAATCTGGAAAACAGATTATTTCTTTGGATGGAACAAAGTGTGTGTATGTGTCCTCATGACTTTAAACAGTTCCATAGTTCCCCATGGAAATACTTAATTGGAGATAATAAGATGTGGAGTTATCAGTGGTTTGCCATGATGGATTTTGTATGGTCTCTCCAAGATGTTTTACCTCCTTTAAAACTTTGTGACCTAAGATCGTGTTAACTGGCAACCACCAGAGATACTAAATCTGAGTGAAACCCTGCTCACAGAGCGGACGGGAGTTTAGGTAAAACCCTTGTAACTCCAAACTCTATGCAACACAAGCACCTAAGCTTCTCATTTGTAGCATATGTCACAATCTTCCACAGAAACCTTCAAATGAAAGACTTATTTGATTTGACACGTGCAGCATGGGTCAGAAGTCCTTTTCTTTGGCATCACAGAATTAGGAAAGAAACTACTGTCAGTAGGCTATAGATCCCAACACAAATCTTCCCTCAATTACCATGTTTCATAAGGTGATTCTATAAGCTCACCCCCTTGATGCTACAGAAGACCAGCCACCTTCTTCCACTAAACAGGTTAGTCAATCATGAGTACATGCTAAGAAAATTTTTTACTAGTTAAGACAATTTAAAAAAAAAAACCACAAAGCTCTTCTTACATCTCAGTTTAGAAAAGTAAATCCTCGCTGTATCTGAGATGGATATATAGTGTCCATAGACAGCAGTACATTTTTAACCATAACACAGCCTACTGGAGGGCCGGCAAAGCTTTCTGTATGAGCAGAAACAGGTTACTTGGCATCTGCAAAGTGCAGGTGCTTTATAACCATCTGTATACATCCATTTCTGATAATATCTCAAAAGAAATTTGTCTTGAGCCAATGTATCTCTGTCACTATACATAATTAAACCATTCTGAAGTTTATGGAGGAGGAAAGGTTTTTCTTACACTGATAGCAGCAGAGTTTATAAAGGACTTCGGGTAGAAGCAATCTGCATACCATTAAACCATTCTGAAGTTTATGGAGGAGGAAAGGTTTTTCTTACACTGATAGCAGAGTTTATAAAGGACTTTGGGTAGAAGCAATCTGCATAACTCTGGCATTCATTTCACACCCACATTTTAGGCAATTAATTAAACTGTCTTCCCAAAAAATGACCAAAATCAAGCAGCTTATCATTATTTTCCTTCAGTAAGAGAAATCTGTAGACTTTTCTGGCATAACCATCTTTTGCCTTCAGCAATTTTTTCCCTGAAAACTTTTTCCCTTCTCCTGCAAATGTATCCATAGCCTATGTTTCTTTTTATTGTTAACATTTCTCTCAAATATACCATCCCCACTGATAAAGTCAAGTACATGTCTGTGCACTGCAGGGTCAAGTTCAGTGTACCACCTATCAGTAATTACGTCAGCAGCAACAAGCACAGTGCATTCATTAACCTATAAGCAACCTTGGTATTTAATGTACACTGACCAGTATTATATTCTGCATTAAAGAAACTGCATGCAAATACCATGACATAAGAAATGCCAGGATACAATAAATGCCATGGGATAACATTGCATTTGGAAATAGTTAAAGTCAACATAAAGAGTGAATCATAAGATGAAACAACTACTTCACAGCTGTCTATGGACAGGGACAGGCTGGGAAACGGACACTCAGAATGAATGCAACCTCCTTTAGGCAGTGAACAAGGTGAGTAGGAGCCCTGTGTTCTGTTTCTAGCCAGCAAGAATGAAAGTCACCTCCCAAAAGCAATTCCCATCTTAGGCATCCACACTCTGAGTCCTTATCGACTATACAGGGAAGCGAGGGCATCTGGGCTCCTGTGTCAGGTGTCTTCTGCAGTTAGCAGGAAAAGAATCCAGGCAGATTTTTTGGCACATTTATGTTACCAGTTTCCCTGTAAGACAATCTGTAACTTTATGCGTGTTCCTTAAAATGCAAAAGTGCCTAAGATTTACAAGGTTAGCAATGTACACTGCTGTAAGCAGCACACAAACTCAGATGCTGCGGGGTTCTTTACCAGGGCAAGTTTTCATCCATCCCAGCATATGGATGAACTGAGCAGAGAAGAAGCAAGCCTGATTGTAATTACATTAAGCACTTTGGCAATAAGGAAAAGTTTGTACTCGTACACAGATGGCTTTATGTTACAACGCTATAAATGTGCCAAGTTTCATGGCTTCGCCGCATGATGCAGGGAAGGGGCTTGATCCGAAGTGTGCGCACACCTGCTGAAAAGCTCTCACTAATTTCAGTGGATTTGCATCAGGTTTATGATAAGTCCACTGTATATACCTGGCCAAAGTCAATAGCCTTTTGTACAAAAATGCCTTTATTTTTAGACCATTTTTTAGCCTAGTTTCCCTTTTTTAGCCCAAGTCTTCATGCTTTGGTCACTCTGATTTCCTTTAAAGGAGAGAAACAATAAAGTCCAGTTCGGGCTGATTAAAATGACTCTGACTGTCCGTGGTAGCTCTCATCTAAGCTGGAAACTTAAACTTTGCAGACGTCACGAAAACTACCTGGGGGAAAAAAAATTACATTCTTATTCTATGAGGCCTCCTGAGTCCTGGCGGTGGTTTTGATTCAAGTCCTCTTTTCTGTGACCCTCCCACCCCTAATACTTCATGAAGGTAAGAGATTTTCAAACTTACTTTAAAAGTCCTTAATTTAGAAAAATAAACAAAAATTCTGTCAACCCATTCCCCAGTGTCTCACCATAACTTATTTTAGAGTAATAAATCTTCACCCTGACAGCTCTCTGATGATGCATTACGATAATACATCATAATGACAATACTTGTGATATATTATGGATATATTTTCTGAAAGGGATATCACCTATACATTCCATCTTCCCAGCACAGCAGAAGATTGTTTGGGAAAAGGGGGAGAAGGGGAGGTAAAGGATGTTGTTTACCCAGAAGGCAAAATCTCACAAGAGAACGTGGAATTAAATTGATTACCCTTGTTAAAATACCAAAGAGAATAAGACATAAAATGCTGCCTGCACACTGAAAACTTCTATCAGCAAGATGACCTGTTTGTTTCACAAATATTGATATTCAAGCTGGAATATAAAAGAGAAATTCTGTAATATTCTTTATCAGTCATGCTAATACAGGAAAAACAGATACTAGGACAAAATCACAATGACGTCAGTAAGGTTGAAAGATGGTGATAAGGAGAGGTGCAATATTTAAAACGGTAACTAAGGAAGTCTGCAAACAGAAGTAACTGGCAGCTTCAGTGAATAATCTGCTGAAAGTTGTGTACACTCGAGTCGCCCGCAACTGACACAAACCAAAATCTTTTCAGTGCCCAAGTATGGACAAGGTGGTGACAGGGCTTTTCGGTAGGAAATAAAGTTAGTTTTTGACACGGATACCTGGCCTTCCACAACACCACTGCTGGTGCTTGCTCTGCTAGGCTCTGCACAAACAGAACAAAGACGATCCTGGCCTCAACCAATTTAAACTTGATTTCCGAGGTTTAGAATGCAAAATCAATCAGCCCCTGGCTTAGAAGAGCCTGTTGCCTGGGAAGAAGGTGGTAGAAACTTTGCTCCAAAGGCTCATCTTGAAAATATGACCGCGTGAGCTGAACAGTATGAGATTTGACAGAAAGCTTTGACAACAACTGGTCCAAGGCAGCCCTCCTGATGGACTTGGATTGCACACAGGTAACTCTAGCAAGAACCTCAGTGCCCCTGTCCTTGGCGTAAAGATCGTGAAGGCAGTCAGAGCCTACCTGGAGCTTACCTATGGCTGCCTTTTCTTGGAAACACAGTCTTTCCACTTACCACCAGGGCACTGAATTCCTATTACTTGGCTTAGGTGCAGAGAAAAAAAGAACGGAACAATGGGCTTCTGGCTTTTTAAGGGTTCTGATAGTCAACTGCTGTTTTAGTGACAAACATGATAAGTGACTGTGGCAAAGCACTTACAGTGGTCTCCCTTCAACATCGAATTGCTGTCGGCTACCCACACTCCACAAGTATCTGAAGTCCATTTGGACCATGCTATTTAGATTCCTGAGGTCTTATGCCGTGTGTGATTGGCAGAACTGCCTGAGAATAAATGCCTTCAGTGACCTCTCTTTTCTTGCTGACTTACCCACTATGCCATTGAAATGGAGTGTGCTGACAAATGTTCTGGCCTGGCAAAATACACTCGCCTGTGTCTCTGCACAGGACTAATGTGAAGAAGAGCACACAAAGCACTTTCTGTTTCTGTTTGGTCTTGCTGATGTTGCACTGGAAGGGTAGATCTGATGCCTGTTTTCTGAAACAACTCAGAGGCCTGAGGTATTCCTTTGTTAGTTAAAGAATTAGTGAACAAAATTCCTATGAGATATTCAATGGGAGAAAAAGATGTGGTGATTAAGATTCACAGAAAATGATTAAACTATTACAATAAGAGTGAAATCCATGTATTTAGGCATATATTTCAGTCCACAATCATTCCAAGCAAAATGGGTTTGAACATGCTGGCACTAATATTAGCTCCAGTGTAAAGTTCTGCACAGAGGCCTTGGACATTGCTGTTTTGACTTTGCTAGAAACATTCGAGGGAAGAGCCCAAAATTCCCTAGAGGGACTGGCAGGTCTCTCTGTGCCTGAGAAATGCTGAAGATGGAAAC
Source organism: Eurypyga helias (assembly GCF_000690775.1). Lineage (NCBI taxonomy): Eukaryota > Metazoa > Chordata > Aves > Eurypygiformes > Eurypygidae > Eurypyga > Eurypyga helias. The sequence continues at coordinate 133,589 of NW_010241787.1, read as the reverse complement.
ATCAAGAGTGCAAGTAAAATGACAGGAGTTTCGCTGTTATTCTGTTCAACCCATGAAAACAAGCGACAACGCCTAATGCAAGGCCGTGCAATAAATCACATTTTCTGAGTGTGAATTTAGCATTTCTGAAAGGTGTTTTTTGATCTCTGAATCTTCCATCTGCAGAAGAGATCTAAGCTATAATGAATATAGGAAGCCTCTTTGCAATAGCCATGGTGCCCCGCTAGCAAGCCTATCTTCTGCGGGTCGATTACAGGCAAACAGGTTCGAAGAATGGAAATCAGCTGATACAATCACCCCTACTAAATCCACTGTCACTTTCATATGGCCACTTGCAAGAGCCTATTGTAATGTCATTTTGCATCGCAAGCATTTGTCCTTTAGTTGCCGAAGGGAAACAACCAGCTCGTTTTGTAGATGGGCCATCAGTTTCTGGATACTGCTGCTCTGAGTCAAGCTAACTGCGTTACCAAGTCCCATCAACGCTAGAGTTACTGGGCATGCCAGATGTCCTCTCAATTAAAGAAAAAAAATAATAAAGCAGTGTCCTCAAAAGCATCAAGGAAAATGCTAACTGACTTGCACTGGGGGCCAAGTATATACCTAGGAATTATTAAAAAAATCCCTTCCTACTGATTTTACAGCAGGGATAGCACCCCATTTTTTGTCAGCAATGCAAAAATGCTACTTTCTGTCCCGGCCCATCCTACCCCTCTGTCTTACCCTTGGGTGAGCTGGAACAGTACAAAAGCTTTTCAAAGATTCTCCACGTAAATAAAGCAGAGGTGTCTCTGTATTTTTCTCTGCTGTCTTCTCTTAGAATCAATCAATCTCTTTTCATCAAACATAGCTCTGGATAAGACACTGTAATTTTGGTTGTTATTAGAGTCTAAAGTGTTTCTTCTGTCTTCACTTGCTCCTGGCATTGAATATGTACAGCAGATTTCCGTTTATTCTTTCACCCTGTTTTGTCACATGTTATTGTGAAAGTTGAAGTGTTACGATTGTATTGCCTTTCATGCAGCAATACAGTGACTCTGAGGTTCACTTTTACACCCAGTGATATGGTTTTAAAAGAAACTATTAAAAAAAACCAAACCACCCTGAAACAAGGCATCTTTATTACTAAGGCTAGCTGATTCAAATCATTTTATTAAACTGTTCTTTGCTATTTTCCTTATATGTTAAGTGAAAAGCACATATAGAAAGTCCTGTTAGCTGTCATACAATTCCATAGATCCATATTACCGTAAAAATTGCTCAGCTAAAGTTCACACAAAACAAAAGTGAAATTACCCCAAAGGAATCTCTGTGTTTCAAGACAATTTTCTTGCTGAGTTTCAAATATTAAAACTCTCCCAGTTGTTAAATAAAGAGTGATGAGAAAATGCATGCAATTTTAATTTCCACTGGGATTATGCCTGGTGTGAGACAATCATGTTGTTAGATATTTTTCTAAAGACTAAAATAATGTTACAGCATCTGTGAAGGATGTTATGAAGAACAAGGTACTGAAATAAAAACATTTTTATCCCAGATTGGCTACTTGTTATGCTTTTTGCTGAAATTGCTTGAATTTATGCAAAGCTTTATTATCTAAGACACTTAAGCTCAACCTGGTTTAACTGATGCATCTATTAGTTTATCTATCTTGCAGTTAGTGAAGGCTTGATACATCAACTAATGAGAATCCATGGAATTCCAATGGATCTTTTTTCAAAACGACATAATGTTCTCTTGTTGACTCCCCTCCCCCTCCTGCCCCCAGCAGTACCAAAGTAAGAGCATACTTAAAAATGAAAGCTGATGTTCATGCTGCTCCCTGCAAAGCCACTGGTTAGTGGAACGGCCGGTATCTGCAACACCTCAGGCTCTGGTGGGGTTTCAGGTGCTCTTAAAAAATATTTGGAAGGGGACCGAAAAATGGGAAATGACAAAGAGGAACTTTAAAAAACAAATTACAGTGGTAAATGTAACTAGTTCATAATCCCTGGCTAATAATCAGGCACCAAGAAACAGACATACCAGGTAAGAGGTACCACATTGCAATTGTAAGGAGGAATTCGCTTGGGATCTGGGTGGGAAAGAATTTCAAGGGATTTACTAAACAGCTCCAGTGTCAGAAAACCAAAAATGTCAACTGTGCCTGTGAAAGCACACTGCTAGAAAAGCAAACATTACCTTGTTTGATTTTGTTTATTGTTTTGTTTGTCAAATCTGTAACTTTTTCTAAAATGCTTCAACTTAGAGAAAGGAAATAATGCTAATGAAAATACTTATTAACTGAAAAATCTGTCAGTTCTGTAATTGAGGATAAATAAGAAAATATTGACAAAGTTGACAGTAAATATTGACAATAATGTATGACAATTAGTTCCTGCACTTCTTTAAATGTGGCAAAGTAAAAAGAAATGGGACCTGTCTCCTTCAAACTCATTTCCCTGCTTTCAGAAGGGTCCGTTTTGAACAACTTTCAGGAACCTACAAAGTACTTTTATCCTTTTTTATTAGTATTATTCAGTAATATACTTAGGACAAAGATGAAATAGGAGAAATACTGATCTTCATCTCACTCCATTTTCAGAGTTTTCACAAAGGAAACTGCTCTCTAGGAAACGCATTATCCAGTCAAAGCTTAGGTTAAACCCAGTTTTTCCAAATTCCCTTCTATTTGATTGTCCCAGTGCAGGAGTTTTCCAAGGGAGATGTTCTAGACAAATTTCCTAGCTTAGAGGACAAGTTTGCATTCCTGTTAAACTGCAAACTTGTTCATGGAATGGGTAAAATGAAGGCAAGAAAATCACTTTTGTGGATCTTGTACTAACAGTTGTCTGAATGTAAGGAATGGGTAGTGGTAGGAATTTTAGCAGGTATTCCTTGAAAGGCAGCTGCATAGCTGGAAAGAGCTGTGAGAGTGACAGGGAGTTTATGTATCCTGGAGAGGTGGAGAAAAACAAGGGGAAATAGGAAAGTAGGGGGAAAAATTAAGCGGCAAAATCAGCAGTTAGTACAGCGAAACCATACTGCTGGTTCATTTTTTTTGGACTTGATTTAGAAAGAAAAATAATATGCATATTATTTCAGATTTATTGTGTTTGGAGGAAGTATATTTAAGCAGAATAGACAGAGTGGGTGATATGAATGAGAATCTAATGATAATACTAATTTAAGGGAATTTCAAGGCCAACTAAGAGTGAAGGAGACAAACTGTATGCCCCCTGCACTACTGAAAATGTGGACATTCTTCATTTCTGGACATTTCCAAAGACAAACTGGGACACAACAGTACAAGAAAAGTCAAAACAATGCCAAAATCAGGATCTAGGCAACAGCTCCAGCAAAAGCTGTCACAGGGCCAAGTCAACAATGGCAGCAAATCCAAGAGCAGTAATATGAGTTCTAGGAGGTATTGCACCTTTTTACTCTCTTCTGCTGTCTAATCAGAGACATCTGCAGGGTGTTAGTCCACTTCAAGGCTGACATGAAAGATCCTTATAATTACATTCACACCCACCCAGCAAGGAGTAGATTTCTCCAAATCAGTTCTATATGACTGCCCATGAGGTAGAGAGCACATAAAGCCATTCCTAAACTTGGTAGCCTACATCTGGGTTTCTACATGGCTGGCCCATGGTGTGGTAGCCCTATGCTCCATGCCTAAGGTTTCTCCAAAGCCAACAACAGCCCTTGACAGCTTTTGTAAATGACACAAGGGTTTATGTAGGGATGACAGAAAGCCTGTACCAGTTCCAATTGCAGAGCTCAGGCATCTGTGGGGCCATTACCACATACCACGGAACCCATCTTTCCACCTATGGCCTGAGCTACTGCTTGCTAAACAGGCAGCAAAGGAGGCCAACATCTGGCTCATTTCTCCTAAACAGCCAAAAAATAGTTTAAAAACCTGCAAGGTCAGAAATTCTCTCTCTCCACTCTGCTTCAGAAATGCAATGCTACTTGACCTGGTTCTCAATTTACCTTTATTGTACCAGAAGCCCCAAAAATAACATCCTCAAAAAACCATGTAGGACAGTTTCTTATGTGCAAGGATAGCAGTGAGTTACTTCAGAAATTGAGAGATCATTGGGAATAGAACAGTTTGCTGTTTACCGTATGACACTGCAGCTGTCAAAAATGTAAACCGTAGAAACAGAAGTTGGAATTGGAGACAAAAAGCAAATCCAAACAAGTCTTTAATGACTTCTATATAATAAGGGCAGTTGCAGAGCTCATGCTGGTAGAGAAGAAGGAAAGAAAAAGGCAGTCCCTGAAATTGGTAACAAGACTCAGAAGAAGTCATGTCCATTTCCTTCTACTCCATAGATTGTGTAAACGATGGACGTATTTAAACTCAACTCTCAAAGAGAGAAAATAGGAGATTAATGCTCTCTACTTCTGTCCTGCCTAATGAGATTGTAAGATCTCTCATCAATTGTTTGTCCCAGTCATAGCACAGCTGAGACCAGACCTCCTTTGGGGCCCCTCTACTTTATGATGCAATTAATGCACATAACCCTATGCCATTTATACTTCTCAAACCCTAATGTGTAATGTGTGCTGGGATGATGGGTTTTGTGATCAGCAGTGTCTCACTGGTAGCAGGTCTCCTTTCTCCTTTCTCCTTTCCTTTGCATCTAACTGTTCTTCTGCCTTATAACCCCTAAAAGACCCTGAGTGCTGGAGCTGATCAAGGGCAAGAGCATCCTATTGTAGGAGCCCAGAGTAAAGAAGAGATGCACTAAGTAACTACTACAGAAATACAACGAGCCAACTATCCCTTATTTTACTAACAATGGAGGGTTATGCAGAAAGAATGGGAAAACTCCCACTGACCTCAACCGAGCCAGCACTTCTCATTCTAATGTAAGTGACATTATTTGCCAGGGCAAGGAAGGTTTTGCTTAGTCTTTCTGTCTGGCTCACGTTTTCCAAAGCCATTTCTATTCCTTCACTGAAGAGATTTCCACCCACAACTGCTTCATTGTTAGATAAATTGCTCCTCTGTGCCAGAAAGGTTTCATTCTATGTATTTATTTATTTATTCTGTGTACCCCCACAAACTAACATCTTCTTTGCATTTAATAGGCAGTAGCGGGGTATGAAAAATCAAGGCTAGGTTCTGCTGGAACTGCAAGATGAAACACAAGAGCACTCCTAACTTCAGGGAGTTTTGTAGAGAGAAAATAGGAAGTGAAACAACTTTAAAAAATGCACACTTTTGTAATGCATTAAAGCCTTCACTGCTTTTGCCAAACCTTCACTTTTAAGAAGAACCAGCTGTGGATTTGATTTCTATGTTTCTCAGCCATAAGTCAATGGAGGATTCAATTTTAAAGCACAAGACCTATAACATACAGTGTGAATCATCTCTTGTCTGCATATAAGATAGCACAGATAGATAACGTGCTTAGTGAAAGCTTTATCACCAAGGAAACACATTCATAAGCATTGAATCTAGGACCTTAACATTTACAACTCACTTTAAAAAAAATGCCAGCTGTAAATAAGTCTATACTCATAACTAGAAATATGTGGTATCTATCACTCATGCCTATTTTAAGAATTACGTATCGCCTAAGAGTGGCAACAGGCAAAGCCGATTTGCAAAAGTTCAGAGCTTCTAGAGATTTGGACTCTGATCTACCAGAAGTTAATTGTTTCAGAGAGATAATAATTTTTTGGTAATTATGTCCAACCAATCCATAAGTAACCCCTCACAGAATAGGTTTTATCTAGTGCCACTTGCTATTTCCTAAAGGTCATGGAATCTCTTTTTCTCACCTCTAACGGCTCACCTTTCCTGGGTGCACTATGGGGAAGCATAATTCCAGTAGAGTGGAAATTCAGTCAGCAAATGAGGCATCGACATAAATATTCATGGGGGAAAAAACTTTTGAAAAAATGTTGAGAAAAGAGAGCAGGTAAATCATGACATCCTCGGGAGACCACTAAGATATGCACTGACAATTTACATGGATTTGCTTAAAATTTTTTTCAGTAATTTAAGTGGTGTTACCATACTTACCAACTTACCACCTTCTTGTCAGTGTTTGGGCATCTCTTGAGCACTTGACACTTGATTGAGGACAGGCCCAGATGGCATGTGGAACCCATGCATCATATCCTTGATTTACAGTCTGGGAATTAGCAAAGGAGATTATTCTGGAATATTCAGGGACAGGCTTATGCCCCAGTCAATATGCAACAGTTGTTCAGTGTTTAAAATGTGAATTTGACTTCGTATTTAGGATTCTTTCCCCACTTTACAAACCAAGGACATGCTACGAAGACAAGCCATGGGAGGAGCACATGAATTCACAGGGACCATCTGCATGTACAAGGTTAAGTTTCTGCATAAGCACTAGAAGACCCACTGGGCATTATTCCAGGGTACTGTACCAGAGGAATTCCACACAACTTAATGTGGTAATGACACAGTTTCAAGACAAAAAATTGCAGGAAAAATTTTGAAAATGCTTGATTATGACTTGTTCCGCTTGTGACTTTGTATCTTTGTAGGATTAACTGCAAGGAGTCAAATGTTTTAAGTATATTGTGTGTTTTCAGAGCTGGCTTTCCATAGGCACGTAGCATCAGCTTCCCTCTCTTCCTACCAAGGTCAATAAAAATGTCATCAGAGACCTTTGTTTAACTGAGAATCTTCTGAACTCAATTCATGTCTGCCTCCTGTCTGGTTCCATGAGGCTAAATAGATACTAATAAATGGAGCCATTTGCCAACTCAGGACCCAAATCACCAGCAGTCATCATAAAATCCAGTGCCCACAAGAGTCTGAGATGCAGAATACCACACTCTAGCACTCAAATTTGACCATTCAGTGAAGAATAAGATACAAAGGATTACTTTAAAGCCACTGACTGTGAAGAAGAAGAACATTGACTGGTGGGTAATGATGCAATCTTGAACTTTCACACCATATCTCTGTAAATATTACCACACTATAATTGAGTTCATCAGGTTCCATGAGCATGCCCATACTTCCTTCTCCATTTCTGGAATTTCCATTGGTGTTATGCAAAGGACACAACTGTCTGTCTACCGGAAGGTTGTTTGTGCTAACCTGAAGCATATTCTTTTCAACTCTTTATTTCACTCTTGTTTGTAGCTTTTCAGTTCTCAGATCCTCCCTAATGAGGACAGTGACCAGAGGGCTAGAACTTATGTACCTTTTGTAAGGGTGAAATGAGGGGCAGTGTTAAGGTTTCCTCCTTTTTTCCCCTTTTCTCTTTTCTAAAGAAAACCTTTTATTCAACCCTGATGCCATGAAAGAAGGTGATGTCATAATTTATTATATTAAACTGGTTACTAAAATGTCATTACACAAGTGATGTTTTAATTGATGATGTTAAACTGGTTAGCAGGAAAGTGTCAAGTGTCACTTTCATGACATAAACTGCCAGTTATGATTATATAATATCAATTATTCTTGGATAACGGCATTAGAACAGTTAGTTCTGAACCAGTGTAATTGGATCAGGTTCATATTTTTTTAAATGCTGTTCATCCAGTTCTCATTATTAGGAGTAAAATATACCTTGGATGCAGTTTAGACTTTTATAACTCTCCCCTTGAAACATAATACCTACCTTTCTCATTTGCCCTTTCAGCTGCCATCAGATAACAGCAAGCTAAAAAGAAAGCAGTGAGACAAATTTTATGGCCTTAACTGTGCTTGCCTTGTTCTGCAACCTAACAAAAAACAAACTTTTGAGTAGTAGGTAGACAAAAATAACAAAACATAATTTTAAGAGTAGGTTAAATATAGAACATTAGGATTTGCTGGCAGGATGTTGATTACTATGAGCCCTGCTTTGACGCTGGATCTCCTAAAGCTTTAGTGTCCAGCTGCTCTCCAAATTCCTTTAAATCTTATTCAGGCAAAGAACCAAAAGAGCATATTAATATCTGAAATTCATTTTGTCTTAAAAACATAATCCTTTCTAGGGATGGGTATAAGTAAAAGCAGCAAGTTTAGTACATGTATACTCTCTGGGTCCAATAGGAGTTGGCTGATTCACTGCTGAGGCTGATCTAATCTAGCAACTTTATAACGTTTCCCTACGTCAAAGCTGCATTTTGTTCCTTACTGTCAGTGACTCATCTCTGCCTTACTGGCACAGCTATTCAGAGATGTCCAAACATGTTAGAAGCAACATAATAGGGTGAGATTTTTATGGGAATTTCCCAGCTGAAATCTCATTTATTTTGTAAGAGAACAGGTACATTCACATTAACGAGGGAGGAAACAACAGGCAAAACTATCTCTTAGTCAAGACTGTTGAATTTGTCTTGAGTTTAAATAAGAGGATTTCTTCCATAGATATCACCTATTGTAAAATGGCAAAAAATTACAGTGGAAAGATGAATGATGTACATCCATGCAACCACATCGAACCTTAGAAATGGTGAGGACTTCGAAGCCAACAAAAGTTGGCTGCTAAATCAGCCCCACTATTACTTTCCTAAACAACTTTGTGCTTAGCCCAGTATTGCTTTAGAATGAAAGCTAGATGTGGAGGTGAGTGAAAGTGCCACACTTCTGTTCACTCCATTACCTGCACTAACTTTGATCACATCCAAAGCTGTACTTCGTGGGAGAGGTCTTGGGGGTTTGATCAAAGGAGTTGTGGAAGGCCCCAGCGAGGAGATGCAAAGAGGCGAGGGAGGACCATGCTAAGAAATACTCAGAAACACACACGTGACTTTCATTAAGCTTTAATGGAGATGGTGGAAATTAATCTGCAGGGAAAGGCTTTGAAAACTTACCTCGTGATTTCATCCATGCAAAAATAGTCTGTTGTCTCCTTTTATGTCTCTTGTTCTCCACATGGTTTTGCAAGTAATGGATTTTGGTTTTATCCCACTTCCCCCATCTTTCCAACAAGCTTAATGATGATTACCAATCTGAGTTCACAAACAAACAAACAAAAAAGTAAAATAGGTAAAAGAAAGAAAAGGTGAAAAAGGAGACATATTAGGTATTGATTATCCACACACACCAGGTGTTTTATTACCCACATATCTCTAGGTAGCATTCTACCTGTCAGATTTTGGGGACATACAAAATCCATTAGACATCAGATCTTTAATGCTGATGGCCAGATAATGCCAGAATTCTGGAAGTTTATCCCCTTAATCTGCTATCACATCTTCTCTATCCCACAGACATCCTCATTGGACCCCGTAACTATTTTTCTGTTTTCCCTGATTAGCTATAATAATTTAAAATACATTTTCAAGCCAGAGACCTTGCATCAGGCATACAAGCAAAGCATCGTATCAGTCTGATTTACATAACAAGTCAGATAAAATCTAAGCATGAAAGCGTGCACACTTGTTGACATGACAGAAGGTTGAAATCCTGTGAGACAGATGCCTCTTACAAGAGAGATGAGGAAAAAATTCTTTCAGAACCTTAGTGGGTTGAACCTGTCCATCCATGTAGTTGCTGCATCATGGAAACACACCCATAGCGCATGGTAGCACCGATCAATCTTCAACAAGGCTCCAGCTTAAAGAAGTGAAATACCTCCTAACATTTCATTGTAACTGAAAGAAGGATTCCAGACACTGGTGGGTTTTTAAAAGTTATATCATAATTTATAATTGGTTGTTAATTAATGTCAGATCACAGTGGAATTCCTATGGAATTACAGAGTGGAGCCTCTTTAATTACCAGTTTATAATTACAAATCTCATTGGAATGAAAAACACAGGAACTGTAATAAAGGATGATGATCTTGGAAGACTTCTTTGACTAATAAAATCTTCATGTATGCATCTTAAGAAATTTTATAACAATAGTCTTCATTTGGGGCAAAAAAGCATTTTCCATAATGCAGGATTCCCCTTCTTGCATTATGCAAAAAAAAAAAAAAAAGAAAAAAATCTTAAACATTTCACAACTAGAGCGATTACTTCTTGTGAAATGAAAAATACCTCTCGGGTCTCTTAGCATTTCATCTTGCAGTCTGGGTACACTGCAGGTCACTAACATAAGACCTTTTCCACTGTTGATCCACAGTTTTGTCATCCTCTACTGACTTGCCTGCAAAAAGCCACGGAACTAGTCCCAGCTGCAAAAGATCCTCTCTGCCACCATACAGTAGGGGTCTGCAGCTTGCTGTTCAGGTTGTCATGGTCTGTGCTATACTTGCATGCAATCAGGGATGAGATGATTAGTACTGTGCATGTTCACTGTTAATTAAGTGTCCCACAGCAGTTTGTCCTATGTTCTGCTACACACATCTGTACCTCCCAAAACAACGTGGGTGGAGAATTACAACTATAACAGCTTTACACCAGTACCCTACAGACCAAAAGCTGATGCAGTATGTATGTTGTTATGAACCTATTCAATCGTCTTTTCCTCCTTTCAGCTTAACTTTGGGTTGGCTGAAAAGAAACAGAAGCTGGGGTGCCTGCCACGTGGAAGAGCCCTATAAGAGTTCACATTGCAGGAACTCATCTCTACAACATATAGAAGAGGCAAGAGGAGGAGGAGGGAGAGGAGGAGGATGGTGAGGCATCTGCCTCCCTTCCCCATCAGTGCCATCACAGCATGGGACACCAGAGCAGACCTGTGCACACACATCCCTGCTCTCGGCCAAAGTCATTCACAAGGAGTCCTTGAACTTTATCTCCAGAGCTTGGTTGGGACAAGGAGGAAGATTCTGATTTAATTCAATAACTATTTTCATAATTGGCTTTACTTTGTTGGTCAGCAGCACATCCTGAGCCTCAACAGCTTGTTTCTATGTCCCAACAAGCCCAGTCACCTTCTCTCATTCTCCAGACTGCTAGTTACTGCTTTCAGCAATCCTCCTAAGACCTGGATTTCTCCCCCAAGGACATAAGTAACTCATATGTTGAGCCCCTCCTCCTCTGCTTCTAACAACATCGTTTTTCTCTGTTCCTTGCATTTTTCCCCTCACAGCTCTGTTTCTCTGTGCCTTTGAGGCTGCAGTCCTGCGCTTCTCCCCGCGTCCCATGTACAGCTGTGGGAATCTGTAAACCTGCCAATTTGCACTTTGTAAAAACTTGCTGCAGATCTGATGGGTTTCATTTTGCGAGCCAAGAAACGCGGGCTTACAACATAATTGATGCTAAGAAATTGAGAGAGGAACTATGGCCCCTACCTAAAATAAAAGACAATCACAGTGAATTAAAGGTCATGGTATAAAGAACTGTGCAGAGGAACACTGGGAAATAAGAACAAATATAATCCAGGCTACAGTGGAGTTAAACCAGAGATGAATTTGCTTAAATAAAACATAAGAAACCTATTTCCTGTACTAATTACTCCGCTTCTTTGAGAAGTGTAATGTTGGCATCAGCCTTCATACTAAATTGCACCACAAAACCCCAACACTTTACAGTGTTTTAGCCTACTCATTAGGCAGGCATATACCAATTCTTATTTTGCCTAGCTGTTGTTCATTAGCTGACAAATTTTCATTGAAGGCTTTATCAAATGGAGAGATGCTCCTTGAATAGCACAACCACTAGTTAAGGGCCCTGAGAAGCAACCATACAATATTATTTGATTATCCATTTGGTTTTCATTCCACTTTCCAAACGTGTCCCTTCAGTAAATGCAGACCAGCAGCATCAACAGGGTAACTTGCCCACACAGACAGTGCTTCCCACGGAGTACGTAGGTTACAGTCACTAGCGCAGGCGAAAGGACAGCTCGTTTCTTCTCATTGATCTTGTTGGCAGAATAAAAACGACGGCACATTAGCAACAGACTTTCATATGGACACTGGAATTAATCAGGCTCAAGTTTGCCTTGACTTAAATCACAGGGTCATGCGAAGGTGGGGAGAAGAATTTGCAGTTGTGTCTTTGTAGGACTGCACTCCTAATTCTTCCTGAGATAAGAGAGTCCCAGCGCCCTGGATTGCTGATTATTACAATCACCCACAGATACACATACATATTCAGGGAAAGTGTTAGAACTCTCACATTTGTATTCATTTTACTTTCACTTGACTGGAATCATAAAAGGAATGTGTAAACGAGGAGAGCCTGTTGCTGAAATGAAGTTGAATTTTTTTCCCCACAGAAACTTGGGTTCATGACAGCTTTTTGTTGGGCAGGACATTAGCCTTTTGTAATTTATTGCTTTTAGATTAAATCTGGGGAAACCAATATTGCAGTTGAATGATTAGAGCAATACCCCTTGGAGTAATAAATTTTCTTTGGTGCTGTGCATCTCCCGATCATGTTTCCCTTCTAATTACATTTACATAAATGATATTCTGCAAAATTAAATTAACATTCAAACCGTTACGCTGGCGAGGAGAGACAAAAATTAGTTACAAACTTACATCCCTAAAAAAACCGAAATGACACCTCGTTCTTTCCAGAAACTGAATCACAGCTATCCCCCAAAGTGTCTCACACACAACTGATTATTCTAGTTGGTTAATCACCAACCTAGACGCTCTGCTCCCTCTTTTGGAAGTTTACAGTGTAAGGTCCTGCTTTCCACAGGGTCTCATTAAATAGAAGCAATTGGTGACAATCCAAATTTGGTCAGCGAAGTGCTCTACTCAGCCCTAGATTTGATTTCTACAGTTTTGGCCGCAGCCCTTCCTCAGGGCTTCCCTGTCTTGGCTCCTGCGCACCATTCCTCTAGTACGGAGCCAGAAGGTGCTTGGCGGGGCTCCCTGTGAACTTAGACTCAGTGCTGCACTAACACCCTCCTGACCGGGCTGAAGAAAGATGTTCTTGCTCTTCATACGCCCACACTGCCACGCCGGCTGGCTACCAGCGCCATGCTTTCCCAGGCTGCGCTCCAACTGACGTGTGGACCCAGGGTCTCACAGAGCAAGTCGCCACTTGCCAAGAGGAGGGACCATTATCCTGATGAGAAAAAAAAAGTGCCAGCCTACTGTTGGCTCGTTAAGCCAGTTTTCAAACAGCTTTTCCAAAATCTGAAGTTCAAATAGACTGTGATGTGTAGTGTTGATATGCCTAAGGTCACTAATCTCCTGACTACTCAATCTATTTTCTCAGTGCTGTATGAGGAATGGTAGCTTTTTCTGAGAAAAGTAGCTTCCTAAGACCTACTTTGAAAGGTCTCAACCTCTGAGTAGATGATTTGCCCCTTCAGGTACCCACCCACTGTAAAGACAGAGTACACCCATCTCCTCTCTACTCTCTTTTGTCTTTTGATGCCGTGAACAAACCATAAAATACTTATGCAAAGAACACATGTCCTATCAGCATGAGGCACTGCTTGATTTTCTTTGCTGACCAGGCATCCACTGCACTGAAAATCACAATATTTTCATTCAGGAATTTGATTACTGAACCTTTTCTTGCTCTCCTTTATAATAAAGTGCATCATAGAATCATAGAATGGTTAGGGTTGGAAGGGACCTTAAAGATCATCTAGTTCCAACCCCCCTGCCATGGGCAGGGACACCTTCCACTAGACCAGGTTGCTCCAAGCCTCATCCAGCCAGGCCTTGAACACTTCCAGGGATGGGGCATCCACAGCTTCTCTGGGCAACCTGTCCCAGTGCCTCACCACCCTCTGTGGGAAGAACTTCTTCCTGATATCCAATCTAAACCTCCCCACTTTCAATTTAAACCCGTTACCCCTTGTCCTGTCACTACAGGCCCTTGTAAAAAGTCCCCCACAGCTTCCTTGTAGTCCCTTCAGGTACTGGAAGGGGCTATAAGGTCTCCCCGGAGCCTTCTCTTCTCCAGGCTGAACAAGCCCAACTCTCTCAGCCTGTCCCCGTGGCAGAGGGGCTCCAGCCCTCTGAGCATCTTCGTGGCCTCCTCTGGACTCGCTTCAAGTGGTCAATATCCTTCTGATATGGAGGGCTCCACAGCTGGACGCAGCACTCCAGGTGGGGTCTCAAGTGATCATGTCTCTAGTGATATCAATTCTTATGCAAGTATACTCAAACAATTTTGAGGCATTAGTAATGAAAAAGGAAAACAAAAAATCAGTACTTCCTATATGGCACATCCATATATGCGTGTATAGTTTCATCTGGAACTACATCTGCCAGGTCTGCTGCAATTGTGTCTGTTTGAGTGTAGTATACTGTGTAAATTGGGCATATTTCAATGGGGGAAAATACAGTATCTGGAGAAAAGAATTAATGTAAAAATGTCAAAGCTGCTGATTAAATAAAGACCATGTATATATGATTCAACTTTTCACTTTGAAACACGGATGATTTCAACATTTCAATTTTTGAAAACAAAGTTTGCATTCAGCGATTGAATTTCCTTGTTGAAACATATCAGCATTTGCATTTTAGCATATTTCAGTTTACTTGGCAAAGAGATTACTGGGGTGTTTTTGGGTTTTGGTATTTGTTTGTTTTTTCAAAAAATGAACGTTGGGCAGCCTGGCATTTGTTTCAAAAGTTAATATGGTTTTCCCTAAACTTCACAGTTTCTGTATTTCTATAGGTCCTAGAATAAGTACAATTAATTAGTCGTAGACATAACATTTAAAGACCGTATTTTCTCAAAGTGTTTGACTGCAGTGAGTCATCTGCATGACAGTCCCCTTTCCAGGACTGCATTTCATTCCTGTTCGCCTCACCCTGGCAAACATAACGTGCCAAACACTCTAGAATTTCTGTTAAATAAGCTCGTCTCACAGCGTTATGGTCCAGGCCCATTCAGAGATATAATTGAATTCTTTGGCACAGAAATTGCTTGGAAAGACCAGGCCGATCTATATGTTTAGGACCATATGACAAACATCTGTTTTCACTGCAAGGAATGCTAGGGTATAACCACAGGTACCGAATGCAAATCACGTAGGAAATCTTGGTGCAGGTTTATTAACCACGACTCCTGGAAAGGACAAGGGACCTGAATTTCAATTCAATGGAAGAGACTCTTAGCCTGTGCAAGACTATGATGAACTTTCTGTGAAATCTATGAATCAATGAAAATTGAGAGCAGTCAAGGAGATGGGGAACATAATAGCACCAGTCCAGCAGGTACATTTGCAACAACAATATTATACAACAAAATTCAATAAACCTTTCCTTCCTCAAGGACTCCAAACTATAGCTCTAGAAGACAGAACCATACAACTAAAATGTCATAACTAACTTCCACTGCTGGCATTAAACTTTAATTTACTTTATTTCATCAGTCTCTTACATTATTCCCATTATCACTGCCATGTTATTTTTACCCCCTATTTAAAAAACAGCGTAGGAAGACACATACCAGAGAAGCACAGCAAATACATCCCCGCAAGAGTGTTCAGTGGATGATGGGAGAGTCCTTAAGATTAAGAAAAGCAGTGAAGAGAATGTGAGGCTTCAGCAATGTTATCAAGAATTCGTGACTATACACGGGTGTGATTGAAATGGGTGAGGTTATCAACTCCAGGTGCCTTGGGCAGTGCCTGTGAGTAAGCCAAGACCATCTGCCATCCACAAAGAGAAAAAATGCATCTATCTAGAAGCAGGGTTCTTTACAAGCTTTCTGAAAAAGCTCCAAGGTGGGGTCGAAGCATTTTGAAGGGTTGTATAAAGCACAGATGCCTTATTTAGCTCCTGATCCAGGTGATACTACAGCTCTGAGGAACAGAGAAAGAAGAAATACAAATTTGCCTGAAGGTATCCCAACGACAAATGCAAAGAACACCTGAAGGGATACTTCATGTTCTTCAGGACTATTGGAAAAGAGGGTTTGGGTTGGGTTTTTTCAGGAATACCAAAAAGAAAAGGAGATTCAAAATTGCATTTGGAGACTATCAGGAGTAACCAGAACAATTGTGAGCTAATTTTACCATAAAGGTTTGGAGAATATCTGCTATATTAATAAACACTCTTGACCACTTCTGTACCTCTTATTTACTACCCTTTGGCACCCGCTTTAAGCAAGAACCCAGCTGCGCAAGGGTGCGGTATGGCTGCATTTTGGGCTGCTATTCTCAGAAAATAGGTTTTCTTACTCTCCTGGTACAACCCTCAGGGACTCCCCTGGGCAGGCTACTGTCGCGGCGAGGAGAGCACCACTGCGTGCAGAAGGCATGGCAGCAACTAAGAGAAACTGAAGCTTCCTCTCACAATGCCCATGTTTCTCCACTTCGGCATTTTGAACTGCCTGATTTTTTTGTTGTTGTTGATGGTGTTTGAAGATTAAATGTTATGTGCAGCAACAGATGTTAGTGATCTCATTCAGAGCTGAATACCTTTTTACACATGGTTTGGTTGTGCACCAGGGGCCAAGAGCTTTGGCTGTAGATAAGCAAAATCAAAATCTGTTTTAACTGGCATATTGTGTCCATTGTCTATAAACATTCACATTATGAGAATGAGATCAAATCTGCCAAGGGACATTATTATCTCGTGAAATGTATTTGCCCATCACAAAAGAATGACCAGAAAAGAGTAGAAAAGTGGTGATTATTGAGCTATGTACCAGTGGCCTAAATATGCTCAAAAGCTCCACTAATTGCAAGCAAACATGATCTTGGGGAATAGAGTCACCAATATATGTGTAGAAAACATCCAATAAAGAGGAGGCAAGGACATTCTTGAGGAATAATGCAAGGAATTACTAGAGCTTGGCAGCTTCTGCCCAGCTTTGATTGGATGGGTGGCAGCTATTAAAGGGCAGTGCCAAAAAGGTCAGTGCTAGGCTGGATGGGATTTCCCTAGTAATATGAAAAACAACAGGTCAGGAAACAGAAATGCTGCGATACTGACCTTTTTTTTTTTTTCCAAGCAGTCACAAATTCTTAAAGTAAATACCCACAGATCACATCAGAAGTGAATCACCAGGAAGATGTCCCAGGAGCTGTTGTTAGAACTAATGTATTTAAGGATGTATGCTACTATTTTTAGTAACATGGGAGCTGTGTTCTCTTTGGAACAGGGAAGGAAGCAGGTTCAAAAGGAAATTTAAGGTTTTAACGCATGAAGAGGCAACTTTTGCATCAAACTGCTTTTGATGGATTAAAAACTGGAATTAATTGATAAGAAAAAGTCTGCAAGTAGTTGACTCGTCTTGGGGGAAATCTGTGGGAATCTCACACACCTTTGCAAACTGCATTCAACCTGTAAGAAAAATTTCTCGAAGAAGAAAAGACAGGAGGAATCTAGGTGGTATTGAACAGTATCATAGAAAGAAACAAGGGAAAACCATGCAACAGCATTAAGCTTTCTGAATTATCTAGTGCACTCAAAGCCATTTCCTACCGATGTGTCAGCCTCAGTTCCTCTCCACAGGCATGTTTCTCCCCTTCCATTGCTCCACTTTTAGACAACATCTGAGCTCTTCAAATGTGTGAAGAAAGCAGGAATAATTATCATCAGTCATAGCTTGAGGTATCTTATCTGTTTAGCAGTAAGTTATCCCAGTGGCCTTGAGGGTCCATCAGGTGCCTTTCCACTGAATTCAGTGAGCCAACATAGAAGATACCAAAGCAAATCCATCTATCTTCTCTTCCAACAGAACAGCAGAAAGATGACAGTTTCTCCTCCCCAAAACCAAACACAAAAGCCATCCAAATCCCAAACCTATGTTTCTATTCACTAAAAGATGGGCATTTCCTTCCAGATTCTGTGAAGTCCATGAGGTATAATACAGACACCAGCAGTGTCTCCACAAATGCCTCCACTATCCGCCCAGCTTCAGATGTGCATCAGTGTGAACCGATTGCCAAGCAGGGTCAAGAGAATGTTTTTCTCGGAGATCTATTGCCAGGTACCTAGGAGATATGAGTAGATATCATGGAGAGAGTCCCATTTACTTCAAGATTCATTAAACACAGCCAGCGTTGTCAGAACTGAGCTCTTACAGAGAAGGAAGAGGTTTAATGGCACAGTGCTATTCTCAGAATCAGAAACCTGTTTTTTGAATAGAATAAAAACATTTGATTGTGTCTTGATGTGAAATCACTGTGATTTGCTGTACTGTCCATGATTAATGTTGGTCTTTCAAAAAATTGTTTTTGTTTGTGCTGTGTAAATAAAGCTTCTTCACAGTGTTGTTGAAATACTGGATTTCATTATGCATGGCAAAGGAGAAGCTGATGATGCTTTATGATCTTTAGCAAGCACCACAGACATTTCTGGAACACAAAATCAAAAATAAGAGCAAGTAGCATTAAAATGTTCTTTGAGCTAATTTGTCTAACCAGAACATGAAAGTTCTTTTTCATTTAGTGCATGTGAACAGCATTCAAAGCAAAATAAAAATCATTCTGAAACTGAGTCTTTGTTTTTCTGGAACGGAGTTAGAGTGCTGGAATAGAGTCAAAGTAAAACCTTCTTTTTATGACAACTGAATTTGAGTATTCGATTTCTTATTTAATGTGACATCTCATCACAAGATCCTCCAGGCACTGTGCATGGATTGCCTCTAAAATATAAACATTCTAATATTATACTTATTCTATTTCTTTGTAGTCGTAATAATTCACTTTCACATCAACTTCTTGGAAGGAAAAGCCATTAAGTGTCCACAACTTCTTATACCATATGTATCTCTTAAATAAGAGCCCATCAAGACTCTTCCCCTCCCACCGGTAACTACATCATGTTGCAGCGGCAACAACACTGCTACTGGCTTTCACAAAAGATGATTTTTAACAAAGTCTGGGGAAAGGGACAGTTGTTCAGGCAGAGTGGGGCTGTGTGACTGCATTGACTCCTGTCAAATTTTGACAGTCATATCATCAGCTGATGATATGTTTCTGACTGGTGAACTACTTTGGATGTGATCTAATAGCTGAATCAAAGCATGAAAAATTCTCAAGATCAGCTAATCTCAGCAGACCTTCATGTCTAGGGATCGCAATTTGGGAACCACTGATTTAATCCATCTTCCATAGTGACGGCCAACAACTGATCATACCTCATCCCTAAGTGGCCTAACGAACTAGCCTTGGGCAATGTGAGAGGTGAGTAGCATTGAGAGCTTAATGTTTACTGTATGGCAGTGTGATGAATAAGTTCTAAATGACATCAAAAAATTGTCCCATTTTTGAGATATCAAAAGGTACAGTGCCTTCCAGAAAATAAAAATAGTTGTATCGAAATAAAAGGTGATACTTCTGCATTAATGTTTATTTTTAACAAGAGGTTAAAGCTGAGATGCCAGCACAGCCTCGTTTGCTGTACAAATGTGGCAACTCATGGATATACAAGTTATTCAATCCAAACACAAGGAGACGGGAATTCTACCTGTCATTCAACAAAGACCTTCCTATTTCACAACAGCACAAGTCAACCATGTTCTCCTGACCACCCAGGACCTTCCAAACCCTGTCACTACGTCTCTGATCCTCTCTACATTGCCCTCTACCCTCTCCAATACACAAGTACTAACTCACAAACTGTTTCTCACAACATATTGTTTCTGGGTTTTGCTGTACCCTACTTAGGAGAATATTTTCTGTGTTGATCCCCAGCAAGATTATTTTTTAAATGAATGTGCATTCTTTGGAGTGTAAAACATTTGCATGATCAAATGAAAAAAAAAGGGCCAAACTCAGTGGACTCTTCACAACCTAATTCCTCGACTTTTCAGAAACTCTTGTTATGAAGAATATAACCTGATTGCTTTCCTGTTTCACACATCTCCCAGCAGCGAGTTGCTGCTGAAGGCAGAGAACACAGTACTGTAACTAATCCAAAATGAAGGAAAACATTTAGCCTATAGTCCCTCATATTCGGAACACATAACTGTCTCCATGTCCCTTGCGCATGTTTGATGGAGTCAGAAACAGGTTATTAATGAAGAATAAGTCCATAAAAATGAACTCACTCCAATCAGTCTTCTGGCACTACAACATCAAGGGGAGATGCCAGTCAAGCAGCTAATATTAAACATGTAAATCTTTACCTATTTAGGATGCTTTAATCATTTCCTATGAATTAATACCATAAAGTGTGATTTATAGCTCCAGGAGGAAGATCCTTATAACCATTAATACACAAATTCAATCAACAGACATTTGGAAATTACAGATTCACTGGAGCTGCGTGTTGCTCAACAGTAAACCAGTCCTGCCCCCTTCTCTGCAGAGAAAGTGGGGCTTCAAATGGTGGTATAGGTGCACCTTCATCAATGCTGTGTTGCAGGAAACCTCCTTACACAGACTTTCCTCAACAGATGGTCTTCTTAATTTGGTACAAGGTACAGGATTTATGGACGACCTGCAGCAACATGGGAAGTGCTTAAGGTGTCAGATGAAGCAATAAACAAATGGGAGAGCAACGGTCTCTTAGCAAACAAATTCTCTAACCTTTCAAGGATGGCTATGAACCTCCTGGTCCTACATACACAACTAAATACAAAATTGTTTAGGGTTGGTATTTTAACATGGAAAAGTTAATTTGATTTTTGTCTAATTTTGCTCTAAATTATTAATGACAGTCAACGAGGCATTTAAGCAGAAAATCCCTGATATGTTGAGCTTATCAGAAAGAGAGGTCTGCAGGCAGGCTATCTACCACAGTCTCCAGTACACCTAGAGGTGGTCTGGCTGCTTCCTCTTAAGCAATCCGACCTCTCAGCCTCTAATATTTTATTGTCACTGTCTTGTCACCACTGTGTACCAAAAACGACTAAAACCAGGGACATGTGTTCCACATTTCCTCCTCTCTGTCACCCCAGGTGACTCTGCCAAGTGCCCATCACTGGGTCGCCTCTATTTCTGGCTAGCATTTATTTTTCCGTTTCCTTTGCCCCATATGTACAGGCTCATTCACTTGCTGGTCCTTCCTCTGTGTCACCAGTTCTAATGCCCCTTTTCCTCTCTGGCATCCCTGCAGATTCATGCAAACTGTATCCCTTAAGCATACACAAAGGACCAATTTAATCCTTTTCAAATTTAAGCATTTGCTTGAGGTGCCAAAAATAGAAAATGACTTTCCCTCTGCTTCCTTTATCATCCATGAAAAGAGACAGAATGTTGACAGGCTGACTCAGGATTTAGCTGAGCAGAATTGCTCTTTGGAGATACCTCCTGGTTCCTACTGACAACAGAAACCTTAGGGTTACTGGCTTTCTAATGCAGCACCAAAGTGCTTGCAGGGGATGGATCCAGGACAAAGTACAGACATTTTTCCAATCCCTGATCTGTGATTCTTCCTCTTTCAACCCCTGTTTCTTTTTTCAAGATTCAAGATGCTTTGCCTTGTCTGGTTTATCTGGACAATCCTATTTTAACTAAAAAGGAAGCTTGAGCCACCAGTTCAAGAAGAGTTTTTCTAACAGAGCTCTCCAGTGTGGAGAGAAGACAGGTGAGATGCTCTTCATATACTATTGCAAAGTTTTCCAAACAACTTTTTAACCTTTGACTGTTCCAAAAGCCAAACCATCCTACTAGTACAGACTGATCCTTACACTTCTATGGAGAGAAGGGGGGAAAAAAGAAGAAATTGGAACCTCGAGTACTCATTCAGTAGCTGAGAGCAAGAGTTTTCAGAAAGCTAGAAACCACTGCAGAGGACAGTTAAGCTTTTGCCTCAGGGCATTTAAAACTTCCCTTTCTCCTGCTCCATTTTTCTCTTCTTCCCTGATCCTTCCTCCAGCATATGTCTGCTAAAGATCTCAGTCTGAGGAACAGAACTGGGAGGAGGCCAATCTCCAATTCATCTTGGGATCGTAGAGTTTGATTTAATTTTCCATACATCCCGACTGCTTCTTTAGTAATGATGTACATCCTGGCTAGCCTGACAAAAACAGTGCTGGGTTTCCTGTAGAGCACCAGCATGATGGAGTTTCATAGGCAACCTGATACATTTGCTACTGGTCCAGCAGCACTAAGACAGCATCTGGCTTTGTTATAGACAGAGAAATTGCCAAAATGTACATTAAATTCACTGGTACCAGACTAGGCCTCTGGAAACAAGATGTAAAGGATAAAAGCCAGGGAATGTGATACAAGTGGGAAGACAGAGTGGACATCATGTTTTGAGAGAGGATGGAGAAGAAGAAACAGTAAGAAGGACAGGTAGGTACAGAGGAAGGACAGTTACTGCAGGAAGAGCAACAGACACCGTCTTAAAAGGAATGCAAGGAAATTTTATAGTTATTGTTCAGAAGTATCTTGCCCTTACTCAAAGGCTTATGATTGATGATTCATTTTTTAAAAATGAAACATTTAGCTCAGAGTGGTTTTGAAAGGAAAGAACAGCTCTCTGTGGCAGGAGGAGCTGGTTGGATGGATCAGACTAGAAGTTCAGCTGCTTTTGTTCCCAACACCTAAAAAACCTTTTAAACAAGAACATTTCTGACACTGAGAGATGTAAAGGAGGAAAAAAACGCATCCAAAGAAATGGAAGAAAGGAAACACATAATAAGGTCTTTGGCTGTTCTCTTGATTTAATGTCATGGGACTAGGAATTTTCCTTATTCCCCCTGAATGAAGTCTCTAACTATGTATCTTTGGCAGCTGACACAGCAGCAATAGCTCCAGTTTGATCACTGTGAACACTGCATGGGCTGAACTTTCAAATCATCTCAGCACCCAGCGGCTACTGATTTTGTTGCCAAAACAGGAGACACTTTCCCACTTGTATCCTAAGAACAGGGATGACACTGGAAAATACCGTCAAAACAAGAATGGTTTTATTTGGCAGAACAAGATAAACCCATGTTTGTTGAGCACATATCACCTTAAGTCTGAATTGGTCCCCTTCATCTATAATGAAGGTCTAACTTACAGACTGTAGAGCACTTGAATGAGTCAGTCAATTAAGCGTAGTATTGCAGTCCAAATACCTTTTTACTGAATAGTATTATAATTGAGGAGTGCACAAGGGCATGAGAACTTTTAGTAGGGCAGTGACTTCTGGAAAGAAAATATCTGACAGTCAGGTAGATATTCACTTCAAACTAGATTAAAGTCAGCAGAACCTGCACTGTTGAACTCCATCTTCCACGCGGACACCCTCGACACACACGTTTATACACCTTTGTTCTGTACTCTTCAGAAGTGGACAAGCACAATTTACTGTAAGAAATTGAAAATGTAAGCTCTTGGCTAATGTCAGCAAAACAAAAAAAACCAAAAGAGACCTATTTGCTTGCCCATCAAAAATATGGCATTGCATTTAATGGAGACCACATAGTTGCAGTGGGAAACACACTATACTCACTTAAGATCCAGTTCATTAAATATTCCCTATTTTCTTGGTATAAGAAAGAACAGACCACATGTGTGTGGGAGCATAATTTCCTGGAGGCAACATTTTATCTTTGATTTCCATTAGGTCTTTCATGAACACACCACTCAATCCCTTCTGTCTAACTGCCCCTGCTGTGCCAGTGATCATATAGTATGTAATGTCAAGTCTGTCTTCCTCGGGACTGGGATCAATTAGACGGCCCAATATTCAAATTACGTGCTCGACTCCCAAAGCGTTGCCACACTTATTCCCTGAGAATAACAGAAGTACGTCAAACTGTTCCACTGCACATGGTTTTCGGACTGCATCTCACATTATGTTTTCACACTAACCCAAACCGAATTTGTACCCACTGCTTTGCATGCCCAGGATGGCTTCAGGCAGGAGCACTGCAGGCCTGGGTTCACCTGATCTCACTGGTGACACCTCAACTGGGGGATGACTCACCCAGGCTCCATAATTAACAACGGGTACAACCTCTTTAGAAGATGATTCATCCCATAGGTGGGCTGAAAAATTGCCTAAATATGCTCATTTCTCTCTGGTAACTGAAAAGATTGTCTTTGTTGACTGAGCTATTAATTTAGTGAGGTGGGATTAACTTGGGACACAATTACAGGTTGTGTAAGGAGAGGCATGTGGAATCAGCATGTGGAAATCCCATTGTGGGAGCAGCTGCTTGTTCAGCGATACCCCCAAAACTGGGCGCAGGGGAAAAAAAAAAAAGGGGGGGCACAAAGTTCAGCTGCTCCTGAAATTTCCAGCCTCAGGGAAGAAGACAGTAAAAGTTTGTGAATATAAACAGGAACTTTACAGGAAGTTGACAAAACCCATACTTTTATAGTTATTTGCACATAATTGCCCGTCACATAATTCACTGCAGAAGAGAGATTCCCTTTGATTCCAGTCAGGACTGGCATGAGCCCAGGAGTTTCGGCATGGGGAAGGAACCAAACCCAGAGCCACTTTAATCTGGTCTGGGGAGCAGAGGGAAGTCCTACCACTCCACCACACTGCTAGTCGGATTTAAGACACTCCTTGTAACCCTGCTTTAGCTATGATTTGTAATGCTGACTGACTTTATTCCTATTTGTTCCCTCCAACAAATAAGCTTTCAGTTCAAGTTCCTTCATTGCCTCCCTTTCTCTGACCTGAAACCAGCCTCCTGACTAACGAGATACAGAAAGTCTTAGGAATAGGGCCAAACTGGGGGGAGATTTTTTTTTTTGGCTCTTTTCAACTCGCACAGGGCTGTATTATGGAAGTCTATCTTGCTAGCCAGAGCAAGAAAACCTCACAAACATTACTGCAGAGTTTCATCAAACCTAAAAGACTGCGCAGAATTCTTCTGTCGACTCAAAAATATGCATCGGTAACTCCAATTCATTCACCCTGAACAAAATAGCTACAAACATTTGTTTTGCCAATATGCAGGCCTTAAGAAATGTGTAATTTCACAGCAGCAACAGCACATTTATATTGCAAACGTTAACCTAACTTCTAAGCTCCTGTAGGAAACTCTAAAATTGTTTAGCAAGAAGGGCTTTCTAAACTGAGAGTCAAGCTGTGAGAAAGAATAAAAAAAGAGCATTCATTTAAACATTTTCAGAAGCCCCTAAAAATGCCGTTTTCACACAGTAAATCCGCTGCACTTGAATGTCTGCTGGCTTTCTGAAAGGAATGCTCTTCACTGGGATGCAGCCTGCTGTGGTCAAGTATGATGGAAATAAAAGTGTTGCTAATGGTGATTGAAAAGGATTCCCACTGCTGCTGGCCAGTGTTGGTTTTACATGGGCCAACTCTGTCGAAGGGAGAGCAACGGGAGACAGTAAACTTTCTCTAAGGCTCTCTAAACTTTGAGTCACCTCTGCTTCCCTTCCTTTTAACACTAGCCTGTCCCGTTGTTTCTCCACAGAGCTTTCTATTACCTCAGCCTGGGCCAGACTAACACTGGAAATGTAAAGATGCAGATTTTCACACAAACGGAGCGACACAAAAAAAGGAGCGAACCATGGGAACAAGCATTAGCATAGCAGCAAGTCAACAAACCCAAAATACTTCTACATTGTGGGTTATCCCAAGAAACCAAGTTGTTACTCAAGGGCAAATATCCAGCCATCCACTTTAACTGTGAGACTTTATACTGACGCAACTACTGGGAGCAGGACTTGGTTGTATCTTGCCTTTCCAAGAAAAATCAGCTATGCACAGGCACACAGAAACTTTGCTCAGGTAGTAAGTGGCAACCATTAGGGCAGGCAGCAAGGCTGAGGCAAGGAGTTTGGGAAAGCAGGAATTTGGTTTCTGTCTCCTGAATCCCTGTTCGATGCATTAAGCACAAGACACACCTCTACTCCTCGGCAGGACTGAACTTCTTTTAATGGCTTTTCTGCCTCACATGCTGCAGGATCAGCACGGCGCGGCTGCAGATTTCCAATAGTGGCTGATAGTTTAACTGGGCTCCATCTCTCCTTACAGCTCACTAATTACATTGCCTCAAGACTTCAGAAGTATCCTGTAACTCCAGACTCAGAGAGAATCTTGTAATCCAGGCCTTCAGCCACAGTGAAAGAAAATCAATTAATGACATTAAGGAGGAAAAAAAATCAGAAAGAATTAAGGAAAACCTGTCTTTCCTGCAACTGGAGTTCAGCTGCCTGAGCAGTAAAAGAGCAGGTATCTCCTGGGCTTCTCAACAGTGACGATGCTAAGGGCATGTGGGGTCCTCCTGTGGTTTTACTTGGATGTACAGGTGTCCCCCACATCCCATGTGTCTCTCCTCCCTGGCCCCAACCAGAGAGCTCATAGGGCTGCACGCCTGAGGAACCTGAGCCAGCTGAAAACAAACCTGACAGAATGCAATAATGGGCTACTCGGGCTGGGGAGACGGTTACCTCAGCCAAGATGGCTGTCCAATAGCACAACTTTTGGTGTTTAAGTAAGCGTTATCGGCCTAGAGCCTCCAAGGTGGGAAGAGCAGGGTGTAAAGTGGAGGGCAGTAGTAGCTTACATACTTTGTCCCAGAGGCCTGATTTCTGCCTGCGTTGAACAGCAAGACCACTATGCTTTGTTTGATCCAGGGTCTCCTGATCGATCCACCCCCGCATGAACCGAATCATGGAGCCCACCATCTGCTAGGATTTCAGCTCTGTTGTGCTACGTTTACTCATTCTGCATGCCTCAACAGGAGGCATGAAGGAGAAGAAGAGCCAAATTAAATGTACTTTTAAAAGAGATTTTGATGGCTGCAAAATGCTTTCAATTTAATGTATGCAATCCCAGCAACAAAGCTGGCCTTTCTTACGCTGTTTTCAGTATATTAAGACCATATCAAGGTCTAGAAGACAACCTCACATGGCACAATGCAAGTAGTAATTGGTCCCTCTTCACAGTGCTCTTTTTTGATCAGTCTAGCTCAGCCTTCTTTAGCAAAATGCCAAGATGTGGATCAAAGACTCTAGAGACCATTCACTTTCAGGCCCAAAAATACACACAGATGTACAGCAATTCTTGACTGCTTTTTTTCCCACCCCCTCACAGGGATCTATTGCAAGCAGTAATCATTTTGTGCTACCTTTTAACATACACTCATTGTTACATCAATGACTGAAAAACACAACCCTTGCTCCTCACAGATATTCATTCACCTAATCCCAGTCTCTGGAAAACCCCATTACGCAGCTGAGAGTAGCTAGCTCTCAAGTCAGCCAGGGCTAATCCAACCTGTTTTCTCTACCTGTGGAAGCTGGCTGGGCCACCAGGAAGTTGAATGTGCCAACATCTGGTTTGCCAAGAAAGAAGTAAACTGGCCAGAAGACAGAAAACTAGAAACCCCAGTGAAGCTCTTGTTTGGGATGCAAAAGTATGAGTGTTCAGGCACCGTGAAAGGAAAACACACAGGACTGGTTGGAGCTCTTGACTTAAAAGCGAGGTACCTCGTCACGGGGTTCACAGCCCTCCCTCTGCCTCCAGTCACCAACACACTCCCCAGCTGGCTCATGGGAAAGCCGACACTATGCCAAGCGCCGCACAAAGCACTGAAGCGGGGATGCACGGGACATGCATATACTAAATAGGGTGAGCAGCCCTCAGCCTGGCTCCCAGGGAGGCTCCCAGGTCAGAGAGACAACAGGCCTGTGCGCACAGGCTTAGGTGCGGCTGCCACACACCCTCCAAAGTATGTTCAAAGTTGCAGAAAAATATCGCGAAAGGCCAAACAATGCAGTTCTCCCGGTTGGGGCAGTGCCTGGCGCACCTAGCAGCTCCCTGCACCGCGCGTGCTGCTGGCCTGCACGGTCATGGCGGGCAGGAAGGAGGATGTGCCATCTGTTACTGCAAGCGTGCAAGTCCTCAGAGTGACTCCGATGACCACTGTTTCTGAACGGCCATAAACCATTGGCCAAGATGCTTTTCTGTTTTTTTTTATTTCCCCATCTGTAAATCACAGGGCGAGGAGATGAAATAAAGAAGAAAGAACAGCTGGCAGGAGCACTTAAAATGCTGTGGCATCAAAAGCCCTGGCTTTTCTGTCTTGCTAAGTCTTCTCCTGCCGTTTTAATATATTCATTACACCTACCAGACTACAGCCTCATCTTCATCCCACTGATCTCACTGAGCAACCAGGATCTACCTCAGAACTACCGCGCAGAAGCGTCTAAAGAGAAGTCTGTGCATCTCTATTCTGCTCCGATCTCCCAGCACAGACATTCTGCTTTCTTCTGCCCCAACTGCCTTTTCCAGATTCATGTTGTACTCACTTTAGATCCTTGCAACAGTGAATTATCTGGATACTTCCAGTGTCTCCACCCTAGTCTCAAATGCACAAATGTCTTTACAAGAAACTAAACATGCAAATTAAAACCCACCATGAGTTCCTTTCTGGGCTCAACTGAACCTTAATAAAGGCTTGATTTCCTTACAAACCGAGAAATTTCTTTTAAAATTCAGGCAAGACTACAGCTTGGCTTTGTGGACGTAACAACCTCTGTGTGCCTCACTTGTTCCCCAGTAAAAACAGGGTTGCTGAACTATACAAAAATAGCTGCAAGTGAAAACATCTAAGTGAGAGAAAGACATTATTGCGTTAGGAAACTTCTCAGTATATGACATAAGTAACCTACTCATGCTTTTAAGACACTGAAGGGGGAGCAGCACTTTCCTGCTGGAGACTCCAGCCAACATGAAGCCACACAGAAGAAACAGGCAAAGATGGGGTGCTACAGTGTAAGGGCTATGCCTATCCCTTATCTCCTTTGGAGGTTGGTAAAGGGCTTTCCAGAACCCTGCTGTGAATTTGTCTCAGTTTTTCTTACGGGCGCTTAGAAATGTCATTTGTCACAGAGTAAATACTGGATGTCTGGCTACTTTCTGCAGGGAATGCTCTTTGCTGGGCTGCAGCTTGCCAGGGGTCAAATATGACAGAAATGAAGTGTTGCTAATAGTGATTGAAACGGATTCCTACTGTTTGTGGCCGGTGCTGGTTATTAGAGAGGCCAAATTTGTGGGACAGAAAGCAGCAGGAGACAGTAAACTTTCCCTAAGACTTACTAAACTTTGAGTCACCTCTGCTACCAGTGCCATTCTGTCAGACCCATTTGGAGAAAACTGATATTATAATTACTAATCTCAGTGAGGGCCTAATGCGCAACCTGAGGCACTCCTCTGCCGGCTGTATAATTATGGATGGGCTGGGGAGGCCTGCAGGCACTGCCTCCGTCCCCCACCCCTAAAACGCACGGGATTAGGTTACCGCTCTATCCAGGCTGCCGAGGACAGGTAAGCAAGCAGCGAAGTCGCTGGCCTGCAATGAAAGAAAATTATTACTGTCAAAACTGACTGCCCACTATTAAAGGTTTGAATGTCACCTCAAAAGAGCTCCTTTTCTGACCCTTAAGTGGTGGCGTCTAAAGGGCTGTTTGAAGCGGGATTCTTCCCCCTTTCAGGCAGCAAATACTGATGGCTGAGAACATTTTTGCGTTGTTTTATCATTTCCTCCACCCCTTCCCCACCCTACTATTTCTGCACCTGCTGGATTAAACTTTCACATAAAATCAGTCTTGGCTGTATATAATTTAACTTTATCCTCTATGGTCTCTTTTATACATTGTAAACACATTCCTTCAAACCCTAGGCACAGCTTATTATTAACAAGTTCAGTGCTGAGAATGTTTATCCACCAAAAGGAGATAAACCACTGATTTTAAAAAGAGAAATGGGGCCTTATTTAAGTAGACCATAACAAGGAAGGCACACTCGACAGCAGCGACATAAAAAACAAACACAGGCTGAGGCCCTGATGCTGCAAACTCAAGCTGACTTACAGCAAGCGAGTGGTCCTTCTGCAAAGGGCGGTAGATCCCTGCCTAAAATTAAGTGTGGACAGAAACGCTGCGCAGGATCAGGCCTGGAGGACCAGGCCCGTGACAGATTGATCACCTTTGCAGGGTGCTGAGCAGGCTGCTGCCCTATTGATTTCTATAGCAATAGAGCGGGCTTAGCACCTTGGAGCATCAAATTTCCGAGCCTGGAAGAGACCTGGGCTCTGGAATGGATTAAAGTCACATGTGATGTATTTGGAAAGGCCTCAGTTCAGTCTCAGCACTCAGTAACAGCAACCACCATTTATTCTGGTTACTACAATTCATTTGGACAGTGTTTACAATATCGTCCCCTTCCTCCATTATTAGACAAACAACTTTGATAGGTAGCCTTTTATTTTTTACAGCATTTCAGAGCAGAATAAACGCACAGCCCAAGTTATTTATGGAGTGAGCTTTCTGTATGAGGTGCCTTTGCCAAGGAAGTGTGAATTCACGCAGTGCACACGCTGTGTATGTTCAACCAGACAACACTGACCCAGCAGTCAGTGAGGAAGGGGAGAACGGAAAAACACATGCAAGACATGATCTTTTACATGTCATGTCACTGCAAAATCCTCCCATAAACTTTAGGGAACTATGTGCCAAATAGCGTTTTACTGACGCAGAAAAGTGATCAGATCTGGCATATAGGGCTTTTTCCGCTGGGCAGGGCAGCAAGAGAAAAACCTGAGGCTCCATTTCCCTGTTTGTGCTCATTCCTTAAGGAATGCCATGTCAGTTGTTGGGACAGTGTGGCTGGTATTTGGTGGCCATGAGTACTGCTGATGGTTAAAGAAAGGCAGCCTCACTTGAAAGGCTTTTTCTAAAAATTCAGGATGAAGATTTTTTTTTTTTTAAATTAAAGAGTATAGATTGACAGGAAAGGAGAGAGAACAAGAGAGACAGGCTTTACTTCACACGATTTTGACATCAGCTACTGCATAGAAACTTTCCAGCAGGCAGGCTAGCGAAGGATTTCATTCAAAACTAGCTAACTGACAAATTCTGATTTCCTGTTATATGCAGCAGTTAAAAGTGCAGGCTCTATCACTTTGTGTTTGTTTTATTTCTGATCCTTCATCCCATCAGTAATGTGGGATTAAGCAGCAAAGCTGCGTGGATGTCACCAAAAGAGCATGGGGTCATGGACTCAGAAGCTTATGGAACCGTTTAACAGTTACAGTATGGTTAACAGTATGCATATTTATAAACATTAACCATGGACTTGCTGTATCTCTTCATTTCGATTAAAACACACAAACACAAATGACCATACAAGCAGCTCTTTCTGCCTCATCCACTAATTAGACTTCCAGTTGCAAAAGCTGGGGCCATACCACAGCCGAAAAATCCACCCCAGCACACGCGTAACCCCCTACATATACAAATAATGAATTAACTCAGCACGTCAATAAATCACAGAGGCTAACTAGCTTGTCAGAAAAGAAACAACAAAAAAAAAGTCAAATAAATACCTTTGACTGCAAGCTCAGATGCATTTGCGCCTCAGAACGAACGCAGTTCAAGTGTTTATGTTCAAGACAGAAAGCTGAGGTCAATAAAATGAAGAGAAACCTCAAAGGCTGCTCTGAGACAGAGACAGCAACATATTATTGTCCTGCTCTGAGGACAGGTTTCTCAAGATGACTAGGAGGTTTTGAAAAACTCACTTTCTTCTGGCTTTTCTTCCATAAAAAATGGTGTTCCTAAATCCAGATGAACCAAAAAACGCACTTGGCATTGTTAAAGAGCAGCCAGTCCTCTAATTTCTTGCAAAGCGTTTTTGGATACCATCCCCTCCATCTAGACAAGATCAAAAACGATGTTGCTTGTCACTGTAATGTAAAGTTAAATAATAATCTCACATGTCATGTTACAGGAATGATTGATATAAATAAATCTGGGGTTGTTTGATAAGAAATACACAAACACGTCCCTTCTCTTTCAGAAAAGTTAATACGAGCCAAAGACAAGCCTCTAATGTTTTTTATCAGATCATTCCTCATTTTGAACATTTTCCCACGACTTAGTGCATTTTTTAATAAAAAGATAAAGTCCTTTTATAGGGTAGACTTCTTCTTGCATAGTTAATACTGGAGCAATCTCAGGTCTTCTTTCAAAATATTTGAAACCAGACTTGCAGTATTAACAAATACGAAACAGAGCAACAGTAAAAGATTAACTCATGTCAACTCTTAACGTCTCGGCTCTTAAATTATTCTCATTTATAGCACAGGAGCACCTAAGAGCCTTCCACGTGACCCCATGCACTAGACTCTCCCTATAGAGCTGCATAGGAAGATGCTGTCTGGAAGACTTTAGACTCAGAAACTCTGATCTTCCAGTGACCTGTACACCAAGATCCTGTCTCTCCAGCCCTGGGGAAGAGGGTCCTCCAGCTCAGAGATGATGACTGGCAGGAGTCACTGTCTGTCTGGTATGAAAACTGCCTGAAGTATCAACATTTGAAGCTAAGAAACCTTCTGGTCAGGACATCACACTTGCTATATTGCAATATTGCAATACTTGGCTGTATTGCCATCCGCAGCACTAGATGATTAGACAAGACTTCAACCAGTGGCAATTATCCTTCTGTAGCTTGATTTCTGAACCAGGTACTGCCAAATTCAGAAGACAGAGACAAATCGACACAGAGGACCCTCTCAAAACTTGTCACCTTTTGTGAATACCGATAATGTTCAAATTAGTCCCTCAAAACTGAAACACAGTAGTTTTCCTTAAGCATTTGTTTTTGATCCTGACTTGTTGATCCTGCAGTTGGCATGGTTAATAGTGTACCATTCCCCATGCATGTTCTTACACAAAACAGAAGCAAAGGAACATGTAGTAACAGATGAATGTTACTACACACATCTGCCCCAGGAGTCTAGTTTTACAGATTTCTCAACTGGCCATGGCATTCCCAGATGTGTGGGAGCTGGAAATGACAAAGATGAGGTGTGCTTTCTTAAAATAAACACCAATCTCGCTTCCAGAGAAGATCCTTTGGTGTTACTCACCGCAGCTGTAGTTTGCTACATGAGTGTTCCCTCCAGGGAGGGGTGTAACTCTCAGAAGGGATCAGCTACCTTGGCCAGCTTCATACCAGACTTGGCATAAAGAGCCATTTAGGGCATGGGCTGTGTACGGGAAGGACTGTGACCAAAATAAGAGTGTGCACCAGGAATTTGCAAGTACTGTCTCCAGGGAGACTGTTACTGTCCTTGTGCGGAAGAAAACCTAAAAACTATTTTGAGCTTCCTGCCAGCTTTCCTCCACCACCTCAAGAGCCAACAGGCTAGGAGAGGATGCAGTTCCAAACCTGCCTTCCACATCTTATTCGTGCACCTAAAGGTTTTTGT
The DNA here is from genome assembly GCF_000690775.1 of Eurypyga helias. Taxonomy (NCBI): domain Eukaryota; kingdom Metazoa; phylum Chordata; class Aves; order Eurypygiformes; family Eurypygidae; genus Eurypyga; species Eurypyga helias. Next base: position 100,703 of record NW_010241787.1, on the reverse strand, counting down.
GCTGGTGACCTGGGCAGCTAAGTCTCCAGATCGGATATGTAAGGGGAGGGACTTGTTTACAGAGGGAATTATTTCCTTGTTTACTGAGATGAGTTGCCCCAGTACTGACTTGTTTTATTACTTTTAAATTACAATCAAGTACACCATAATTTGGCCAAGCTTGACATCTGCTTTCACTAGCTTTCAGTATTTGCAAAAACTCTTCAAGAAATACAAGGCAATCACTTTGGAAAAGCAAAGCCTTCACACCTCAGCATACATAATTAGAATGCTAGAAAGTTTTACCTCTTAGGTTTCTCGCCTTGTTTTTCACTTGGGGTTTCTAAACAGAGCACTAAGTTAGGTCTATGAAGCTGTGTATCAATCTTGTATCACACAAAGGTTCATCTTCAACTGTGTCAATCCAGACCACTTTTTCAAATACACCATCCTAGCCCAGCCCCACACATCAGCCAAAATCTGTAGTCTTTAGAAAATCTCTCGGGAAATGATCACAATACAGTACACCTTCCTTCTCAGAGTGCAAAGCTGTTGCCTAAGCCTGTTTTTCTGCATGTAGTTGACATTCTCTGCTTTTACCCTAATGCAGGAAGATGTTATTCTCCTAAAAGAAGGGAAAAGGAACATCTAGTACCCTTTCTGGCTAGTTTTAGAAGAGAATAACAAAAAGGGGTTAATTATTAACCCAACTGTCACACCTTAGGCAAAACCAGCCAGCAGGATCCAGTAGGTATGCTGATTTACAGTAGCAGAGCACCTGTCATTTACCCCTTGCTGTGCTGAGAATTCTGAGGAACTGTATTTTCCGTTGGTTTGTTTGTGTTTTTTGGGGGGTGGGTTTTTTTGTGTTGTTGTTGGGTTTTGGTTTTTTTGGGAGGTTTTGTGTGTGTGCCAATATACATGCTGCTGTGTGCTCGCAGAAAAATTAATGCTGTAGCAACATTGTCCCTTCTGAATGTACAATCAGAAGCACAGTGCAAGAAATTCATGGAAATAACAGGATCCAATCCTTGGAGTATTTTCGAATCAATAGTCCCTTTATTTATATTGTAGCTGCATTCCAATTTATCACTTACAAATATCCTCAGTAATAAATAAGGGAAGGAAAGGGAAATATTACACTGAAATGGTAATAATTCAATCCTAGCTTGGTACATAATAAAGTTGCAGAGGGAATCTGCTTTTTTGGTTGCCACTAAGCATCAGCAACAACTGATGGTCTTAAGTTAACAAGCTAATATTTCATCCATGGATACCAGAGTGATAATGGCTAAATATGCCAGTCGAGGGAATGAGCACATGTGCAGCTATTTGCCTGACACAACTTCTGCTGTCATGGCCTATTAAAACCAGTTTACATGTGCATGTCGAATTTGATGAATATGTATGTGACCTCTTTCATAGCTATCACTCATTGGACTGTAGCCCTCATGGCAGAAAAAAAAAGCACCTCTCATTAAACACAGCTTGAGTTACAGGCATGTTATGTTAATATTCCTTCAGAACTTTAGGGGGTTTTCTTCTTTTTTATAAATCTTCAGAATAAAACAATTTAAAAGTATAATTAAAAAAAAGGCAACAACAACAACCACCTCTCCTACTTCTATCCTCTTCTACTTGGTGAATGTGTTCTGAAATGTTCCTTATGTAGTAGAAGAGACAGTAGATGAGTTTATAGATAACATATTCAACTGATGCTAGCCAAATACAACTTCTCTTACATAGGGTCTCAAACAGAATTATGTATTAAAAAAAAAAAAAAAAAAAAAAAACAAAAAAACCAAACCAACCCAAAAAAAACCCCCCCAAAACCCAAAAGACGACCCAAAACAGATTAGATCTTTTAGGTAAAAATGCGGCTGCCTGTGTTGAACCTCATACTTGACCCAAATCTAAATGGTACTGCATATTAAAGTCTAAATATATGCAGTGAATGTTCCCTGTTACCTCGCAGTTATCCCACTTTTTCTGTGCCTAGATGGAAGGAGAACTGAAAGTATGAGCTACATTGCTACAGAAAGTGCTTTCACCAAATTTCTTACAGAAATTGTTAAGCCTCAAGAGGCAGAGGAAAGCATCCAAGATTTTGGTGTTTATGAGAATCCAAATGAACCTCTGAATCTTTCGAGGTTTCTTCATTGCTGTTTAAAAAGCATAAATTATAGAGTATAAGCAAGGATGCAGCCAGATTGTGCAGTCCATATATGGCAAATATTTACTCACATGAGCATTTCCACTCCATCTGCTCTGCAGATAGAGTAAATATTTCACAAACTGACACTTAATTTGGTAATACCAAACCAGAAAAGGCACATCTACACAGGCATTGGAGCTTTGTACCATCCACAAAGAAAGCCACAATCTTCTCCCAGTTACACGGGTTTGATACACCGGCAACTGGAAGTATTAAGTAGGTTTGCACCACTATGCAACAAAACCAGAAATCAATGCACTAATTTTTACAGGAACATTGCTGTATCCTAGACCATCACCAGCTCACTGTGCTGGGATAAAGCAGATGTGTTAATTTGAATGAGTCCTACCTCAGCAACCGAACCAAGAGGCACACATAGACGGAGAGTCATTTGTTTTTGATTCGCACTGAATCACCATTTCTTGTGACTTACGGGTCCCTAAATCCAGATAGTTTGGGATTCTTGATTTAGCCACTAAATAAATGGCCAAAATCTGTTTGCTTGACTGTTAAAATCCAACCCTTGACCACTAGAACCCAAGCCCTGACCTCAGCAGGGGAATGCCATAAAGTAAGGAATGAAGAATTCAGCAAGTGACTGAAGCTGGCACTAAATGCATTGGCATTACACACTTTCAGGACTGAACTAGTGCATGAAAGAAAAACAGACTTCCATCAGAACATTCCACTTTGGGGGAGGAAAAAAGGCCACCATGGTAATTTCAACAATTTTTTAAACTTTCTGAAGTAGGAAAGGTCTAATTCCTACCTTATGCCACTAATGTCAAAATACTTATCTTGACAATATCAAAAGCTTTTCATTAGGGTAAAAATATTTCACTTTGATTAGCAGTTTGTTTAATTTAAATTAATTTTAAAAAATTATTTGAATTGTATTAATAATTATTTTGGTTTATTTCACAATGTTTCAAGCAAAATAAAAATTTTCAGTGTTCCCATATCAATTGCGAGGGGTTCTTCAGCAATTTGCACTCTGGAGTATATTTTGAAACGACTACTCTTCTTTTTAAGTCAATCTGGAAACAAACCTTGAATTTTCAAAATTTCCATTATCTATTTATGTATAAAACTATTTTCTGCAGCAGAAAAGTTTCCAAAGACAACAGATTTGAAAGAAAAGAAAATTAAAAGAAAATTTACAAGAAAAATAAAGACAGGAAAAAATCCAAGTCACTTCAATGTTCAAGTTAGATTAGATACTGAGACCTAATCTGGCCCATGAGGGACATTCATATTAGCTGAAATTCCTGCCCAAAAGCTTTGAAAGAAGAAAAGGAACCTAATCACTCCACTTACATTTAACAAACTTGACAATGGAAAGAGCTAAAATTTCTCACCATGGTGGCATTGTTGGTAAAGTCTCAAGATATGGATACATTATACTTATAAAACTTGATCTTTTTTTCCTCCTTAAAACTTCTTTTTTTAAAGCAGATTTTTCTATAAGAAAAGAGCCAGCAGCTCTCTAGCAATACAAACTCATTAATTTCCAGCTTCTTTCCCTTAATGCAACAGAACTGTAGATGCTGAGAAACAAATGATGAGTTGGAACAATCGCTTACCACGTGGGTAAGAAACACGGGGAGGTGGGGGAGCACCGCAGCTCTGTCCTGCCATCTCACGCTACATGGCACATACACATCACCCCAGTGTCCACCCACCCTTCACTGCAGGAGGTGGTGGCTGCCGCCGCCGCTGCCGGAAAGCTGCGCTAGCCCTGTGGCTCAAAACCAGCTCTTCATACTGTGATTGATCCTAGCGTGTTCCTTCCCTTGCCAGGGATGAGGCCGTTCCCATGCTGAGGACACCTGCACGTTGGCTAATTCCTGGGCATGGGTCACACGCCTACGGTATAGATGCCTGTCTTGCTCTCATTCCCTCTCATCCATGCTGCTGGCTGCTCCTGGCGAACAGGATCCAAACCCAGTCAGCCTGACCTATGCGGCCTGAGGACTGCAGGGCATCCTCGTCCAGGCTGAGTTTAAGATGGTACAGATGAAGCCTGAATTTCCTGTGTTTTATTCGTTTGGTTTGGTTTTCTTTTAAATAAAGAAAGATGTGGTGTTCCCACACCACATCTGTGCAGCACGCAGTTCCCACTGCATCCTTTCCATGACAGGCTTTGCTTAAAAATTTCTCACTGGCATATCTGAATTGCCACTCCCTGCAACACCAGCATGTTCTTGCCTCCTCTACCTGACCTAGAAAAATGCGATGAAATCTAAAACTAAACAAAAAAATCCAGTATTGTCAAAACAGGCATTTTACCCCATATAATCCATGGTTTGCAATTCTATTGAGGTTTTGGAAAATACTCCTTGCTGCCCTGAGTGGCAGAGAACTTCAGACAAGGTTTGTGCGAAAGATGCTTCTCAAGCCACTAGCCCTGAAACACTGGCTTTCATGCACACTGTTTCTGAAGGGAAGCCACGCATAATGCAGAAGTTGAACCAGGCAGTTAGTTGCGCTTTACCACCACACCAAAACCACCTTTCCACCAGCACGCCCAAAACAGACCGTAAAATGCTTCTCCAACCATAACCCTACAATATCTTTTTTACTTGCACATCCCCTTTTAGAGTACACGTGAGATGAGGTTGCTTACATGCTCCCAGTTCAATTAGTGGACGCAAAGCCAGGGATGCAGGTACGGTGTATGCAAAGTGAATTCATAAATTCCATTTTTTGCAGCTGCTAAGCATGCAAAAATGACACACGAATTCTTCTAGAAATATAAATGCCGTGAGTATAAGTGACATTGTGTAACAGCTAATGAAAAAAAAAAAAACCAACCAACTCCACAACCTTGACTGATTTAAAGAAAGAACAGGAATAGATACGACATAACTTACGGATTTGATAAGGAAAAATACTGCCAGGACACCAGAAATAGATGACAAATTCAAAAAGTATCCACTCTAGCTCAACCCAGGAATTGATATACACAGAGAGCTTTCCACAGTCTGTTTCGGAGGTTAGAAAATGTCCGTATCAAATTACAGGGCACTACACACTTTCCATATCAGCTCTTACTTAATTAAAGTAATATTGAAATAAAGTGTTCCTGTCATATTCCCTCGTGGCTAAAGAGAAGTATAGATGTATCTATTCTGAGTCTCTGAAATCAGATACACATTTTCCTTTAAATAGACACTTTCTGGGTACATATCAAGATAATTTAAGTAAAACTAAATTTAATTCAATAAAAATCTTATCATTCTCATGTGGAATAAAAAAAAGAAGAGTTTAAAAGATCCCTGGGATAATCTTCTGGTACCCACAGTTATAGCCAAACATGCAATCTCTGCTAATAACTCTTATTTACATATATATTAAACACGTATACCATTAGGAGATAAGTAAGTATTGATAGAGCCATGAAGTTTAGTGGTTCCTTTGAACACATATTTCTAAAGTAAGTACCTTACTTATAATTTAATAGGAATTCTGGTTAACTGAGATTATGAACTAGATATATATTTCTAGGAGTTCCTGGGAAGTTAAGCCTTTGGAAAAAAAAAAAAATTTGCTAGAGCTGGGTATTGGAGAAAAAAAACACCAGCTTTTCAAGGAGTAGAAAAAATTTGGTGGTTCAAAGCAGAAATGCATTCACTTACCCATTAGGAAAAAGCTAAGAAAGGGTAAACTCAGAACTTCCAAATATCATTCTACCTTTTTCACCTCCTCAGAAAAACATGGAAGAATCTTTATCTGGCCCCACCTTTTATATGAAACATGAAGAACCATTAAACTGAATTTGATAAACCTGAGCTTTACACTGAAAGTGATATTAAGCTAACATAGAAAGGAGAAGCAAAATTAGAGTTTTAGAATTAAATATGATCACTGAGCTAAGACTTGGACTTTACAAACACAAATTCACTGAAAAAGATGAAGCGAAATCTATTTGATACAAGAAAGTACTTCTAAAATAAAATGCCCAAATATTTTTCTAAAACAACCTTTTAAACTTTACTTTGGTTGGGCAAATTTCAAAAGTCACTGCTTTCTGCAGGGTTTACGAAGTGCTTTTGGAAATGCAAAGACATTTGAAATTAAAAAACCCCTTTCCTCTTAACCAACGTACTTTCTAGCATCACCGAATGTGCCCTGAGAAGCGCTGTAACGCACCGTGCCGTGCGCAGACGCGGGTAACAAACCAAAATTTGAGAAGCCGGCGGAGGGGCTGAAGCCTGGCCGCACACCGGGAACAGTGCCATCCTCGGGGCGTCTGCACCCACCGCCCAGCTAGCCACCACGGTCTTCCAGCTGGCCTCACGTACCGCAGGCCTCCGCCATGTGTCTCGAGGACAGTGGCTCCCAGTGACTCATTTTCGCTGAAAGTAAATTGCTGCTTTCAGCCTCAGGAAATGGTGGCCACTTGCCACGTTGAAGAGCTCGGCGTAACCGGCTTTGCCTTCTCCTTCATGCTAATTCGGAACGCGCTCCCCAAACTGCACAAATAGTCTGCGGAATTGCTAGGCAACCCTTTGCACGCGTTTTGCCAGCGTATATATTTGTGCTCTCTCCTTCTAATTTATTTTTTTTTATATTGGGACAGGACTCTTCCCTTCTGCCCATGTTTCTCCCTGCACCACTTCAAATGGGATTAAGTTTAGGCAAAGAGGGGAGTCCGTGCTTGTGGCAGGACCATTGTGCATTAAGCGAGTTTATTTTGGTAGCGCTGTGTTCTGTCTCTAGTCACTGTCTTTTTACACATAATCAAAACATGAAGATTTATTATAGGGAGCACTAAAAATATGGCTTGAAAAGAACAAAAATAAAACCACAAACTTGCTTTACAGCTGTGGCCTTAGGAATGTGACTGGATTTAGTCTGCAATGGGGAGTGGCAACACTGTCAGGTTTCAAATGCGACTTATCTGCTCGGAATCAAGCTCCCAGCTCCTGGCATAGCCCTTAAAAAGAGAAGAGACTTTCAGGATGTTTCACAGCAACATGATACACAGGCCACCGTGTCTACAGGTCAAACCCTAGCAGTAGGTCAGCAATCATCATCTCTGTGCTGCTAGGTTTTGCATTATAAGACTAAAAACTCCATGTGTGTTTCTTCAAAATCCAACTTCTAGAATCAAGAAACTGTAGAAGGAAAACCCCCAAAACCCCTAAGGTTCCATTTTTGTGTAAATATATTTATAACCCTGATACTGCTGGGAAAAAACCTATGTCTTGAAAAAAGATAGCCCCTAGCCAGATTACACATGAAAAGATAAACTGAGTCAAAAAAAAAAAAAAAAAAGCTATGTGAATTATTCTTGTAAAGTAACAAATTAAAGCCTTCAAAGCCCATCTCATGATATTTTGAACAACTGAAACTGGGCAGCATGACTGGGGCCCATCATCGCTACACCTGGTGTCACAGGCAATAAATCACCCCCTAACTCTGAGACTACGGGTTCTCTTCTTTTTTTTGGGGGGCTGGATAGCTACAAATCTGATATTCAAACGTCTTAAAAATACCTTTCAAAACCAACTCAAAGACAACTTGGTGTCTTTTAACCACACGACTTGTACACAAGGACCCTGAAAAAATATTTTTGCAAACGGTGACCTGGTGTGCGATGAGCACTCTAGGCTGACAGTAAGAATCCTCTGCATTCAACCACATATGACCCAGAGACGCACCCCCTCCATTGCTTCCTCTTCCTGGCATAGCTGATCTCCTTGCTGATCCAAGTAAGTCACCTGGAGGTCATCTTAGCCTAACTGGGAAATTTCAGTAAGCTGATCTTAAGGAAGAGTCAAGCACACGTGCTCTTCAGCAGCCAGCAAATGAACTGTACATCTATATTACACAGCGGAAATCACTGCAACTCTCTTGCCACCTCACAGTTAATCAGCGTAAGCCGCACATCTAATTAATTTATCCTCAACTTCCAGCAACAGGAAGATCTGAATGAAGCTTGCTGTGACTTTCAGCACCTTGTCAGTAATACGCGTGGGGCTGCTGCAGTGCTCCAGCTTGGATGGTTTTCCTAGGTGAGTCCCTCCTTATTAGTTTGTTTGCTTTAAACAGCAGCCATGAAAAATCAAAAAGAGAAAGGAGCTGACGCTCCTGAACACATTCTGCATACAATCATCTGACCATTTAGAAGGAGGCAGGTTTTCTCACTGACTGCAATTTAAACATTTAGGGATCTTGAATAAAAGAACAAAAGTTATTATGGAACTTTAAAAGTTATGAATGGTAACAGAGAACAACTCCCAGAATTTAGTTTATTATCTCTGTATATTGTAGTAATCCATTCACATAATGCAGGCCTAACAAGTAAGGAAAGCAGAAGATGACATGGGTAAAGCAGGGATGCAACAGTCTTGGTCACATTACACAATAAATCAGGTTTTATCTCCTATTTCTTTGTCTTGTGCTCTGTAACTGTGCTGAACCATTACACCCTAAAATAATTTCCATTAAATAGAAGTAGAAACCAAAGGGAAGAAAGGTTCACAGGTATTTGGAGCTTTTATTTGCAGATGTGATAGCCTTATGTTTCAGTGCATTTGTTCCCTTTGATAGAATATACGTGCTCAAAGAGGCAGTTTTCAGATACATACAACATACACTTCCATGTTTTAATAACTTTTTCAGAACTTTCAGAAAGTGTTGGTCTGGCTTTTTACGGGCTCTTCCCAAAGAAGATAGTAAAATATTAATGAATTTGGCACAGCGTATTCCAAGTGTCCACACGTTCTGCTTGACATATGTAATACCAACACCATCTTTCCTATCTTTAAACTCTGGAGGGAGACATAGGCTCCACAAATCACAGGAGAAAATCCTGACTGGTTTGGATTATAGGTTTCAGTCCTAATTTGCTTCTTTGATTCGTCATGGTCAGCACAAATATATGCAACTCATTAAATACACTGGCCTTCCACATCTAGATAGCACTGCTGACTTCCTTCAGGAGTTATATAAACATGCAGAGACGTTATTTGAATGTCGCTTACCCCTGAGCTCTCTCCTTCAGGCTCAGATGGGTCTTTAGGTGTAGCTTTAAAACAGGAAGGGGAGCAGTGCCTGTTTCCTGTGGGCAGAGAGAGATGGCTGAAGGTTCCACATTGTGAGTGAAGATGCATCTGCTACTTTACTCATTGAGCTTTCCACAGGCTGTCTGGGCTGCAGCCTAACAGTAGGCAAAACAAAAATAATTGTAATTTCCCTCTCTCCCTCACCAGACACACTGCAGCAGCGGCCCCAGCATAGTCCCATACTTCTCAAAGCCTACAGCTGACATAGGCTGTATAAGAAACTGTAAGGATCTCTCTCACCTTGTGTAAAAGTCACAGAACAACTTGATGGAGTAAGAAATGCTCCTTTTAAAATATGGAGGCCTGGGGTTCGTACACAGTGATAATGTATTAATGCCTACTTTTTACGTGAGGAGCTAACATCCATGGAAGACCCAATATATCTCCACGTAACTGCGTATCCCCATTTTCACAGAGAATGAAGGGGTGTGCAAGCAAGGTCTTGGGCATCCAGCCCAAAGGATGCACAGTAAATACATCACCAGTTTTACGCTCCACTTGAGGCTGGTGAGTTGCCCTAACTACAGGATTAACAATGGGAACTGCCTTCTCAGTTTTTTTGTTGTTGCTGTTGTTAATAATTAAAAAGACAGCATTACCCTAAAGAATAAGTTAATACTTATAATGAATTTCCACTGAACTCCATCATTGCTGAGGCGATGAATCCGTTAACATTAACATAAGGCACGTCTGGAGATGGTCTAGTCCATCGCGCCAACTGCTACAGCAGGATCAGCTGTAACAGGTTGCTCAGGACCATGTACAGCCTGGTTTTGAAAAGCTCCAAGAATGGAGATGCTATCACCTCAGGGGAAAAAACAAGAAGAAAAAAAAAAAGCTTTTCTTAACATTTAAGCAGAATTTTCTGTGTTTTAATTTGTGCCCATTGCCTCTTATCCTATCGCTAGGCACCACTGAAAAGAGCCTGGCTTTGGTTTCTTTACTTGCGCCCCCCCCAATCAGCTGTTGATACAAATAAGTAAGATCCTCCCTGATCTTTCTCTAGACTGAACAGTCCCAGGTCTCTCAGCCTCTCCTCAGACGAGAGATGCTCCGGTCCTCTCAGTCATGTTTGTGCCACTTCTCTGGACTCCCGCCAGTACACCCATGTCTTCCCTGTACAGGGGAGCCCCAAAATAGCCCGCTATTTTGAAAAGATACTGAATTGACGCCCAATTTCTCCTGAAGGCAAGTTTTCAAGCTTTATGGAATACACAGGTGTTAAGCGTTGTTAAAAGGCAATATAAGCAGAACAGAAGACGTTATCTGGAGAAGCAGAAATTCACTGGTGCTTGCTACAGTATCTCCTTGTTCTTCTGAATCACTCCTGAAATACAAGATTATTTTTGGCCAATTTTATTGACTTAAATCACTCGTTGCTCTTTATTTATTTTTTTTTGTTCTTTGGAATAATAAGGTTGGACTTCCTTCCTTTTACCCTCCAAGTGTGTTGTCCTGGAGGTTGTTATTGCTATGGCAGATTATGGGGGTTTTAATTTAGATGCACATTTCCACCACCGTATATTGGTGCAGTGGCTTTCCCTCACTCAGCTGCTGCAGAACCATAGTTGAGGCAATATAAAACTCAGTTTGAATGGAATAATGAATCTTGGCTTTATTATTTAATAAACTATGGCTATTTTGGCAGTGTTGTTTTGAATTAATTCTTCTCTTTAATGCTTAAGTTTCTTCAGTGTATTTAACTTTTTTTCATTAAATGTTATATGAACTGCCAGGATTTCTGATGAAACTGAAGAGGTGAGCTTGTGGAGCTGACATGCACTAGCTTCCTCTATCCATGATATATGCTATGAAAAATTATAAACTCTCCACCGTAACCTCAAAATCTTCTGTGCTTAAGTACCTTTCTTGATGAAATCTTGGCCACAGTCTTAATTAAAAAATAAATTAATAACATCAATGGAGCTTTTCTCCCATAAGAGAAATAAAGAAGTACCCAGATTAGTGTGTTCTGCTTCCTACCCTCCATATTTCTTTCTAAATCTAGTTTAAATATTTTTGCAAGAGATTTGCAGATTATTTTCCACTCTAATAATGAGAGTCCCATTTCTAGCGTCTAAGTTTCATGTAAGGATAAAAGAGATTTCATACCAACTGCATTTGAACTATTATTCTGCTATCAGGAGAGTTGACCGCATTTCATTCCAGTATTTTTAAAGGACTGTATTGCAGTTGCAGGTTCCTCACAATGCCAATTGTGTTATATATTTTCCCCTCTCATCAATGCTTCTGCTAAGTAGCTAAATGATGGAATCTGCAATATTATTGAGATCATCAAAATAAACAGAATAAAACCCATTGCCTTTTCCTTCCTAAGAAAACTATTTTTTTTAATGAAACACAAGCTTGCTGCTTTAATGCCACTTCCCTAGGCAGGGCGTTCAGCTCCAGTTTCCTATGATTGTCTTTGCCCCCAGCCCTTTCCAATTTCTTCACTGTGGCCTCAGAATTATTATCACTGAACGCTCACATCATCAGGCCTAGAATGTTTTAGCATTAAACACCCAAGATCTGACCAATTTTCAACTAGAGATTCATGCTGTGTTTTCAGTAAAACAGCACAGTGAGTGTCATGTTGTCCAGCGATCCCTTGCAGACTTTTTTCCTTTCTTTCCACCAAGGAATGGGAAAACTGGAGGGTTGGTCATGAGCTTGCTCAATTGTCTTGAGTGTTGAGATCAGGAGCCTCTATCAGAAGCACAAATCTGAGTACAGTTTAACAATTCATTATAGCCAAAATGGCAAATTCACACCCTACTCCTATTTTGTTTGTTATTCACTGGGACTGATCCCAGCCTAGGTCTTTCCAGACCAACAAATAGGTATCCTTTTTCATACCTATTCGGGGACCAAACACCTAGTCATATGATTCTCAGAAACACCATATATGAAATTCAGAGTTTGTCTCCACGGTAATCTCTCTGCCTTGCACACAGTACACATTCCAACCTGATAAAGCGTCAGGTCATATAGCCAGAAATAAAACTGAGTTGATGGCAATTATTCTGTCCTCTTAATTGATGCTTAGAAGTCACTGTGAATAGTCATTTGTGGGAGGCTTTGCTGGAAAAAGTTGGTCATTAATGTGATCTGTTGCTAAACAAACAGACGCACTGCAAGAAGATACAGAGGAAACAAACACAACTGCATCCTTGATTATGGTGGAGAACCTATTGTACAGACACACTTGGTGCTCAGGCTTTGGAAGGATGTTGAAAAATGGGAAAGAATTCAGAGTCACATGAATGAATAAAAAAATGGAAAATATGCCTTGAAGTGAGAGACTCCTGGTGCTCAATCTATTAGCTTAACGAAGAAAAGGTTAAAGGATAATTTATTAGTCTATAAGTGTCTATTATCAAAGGGAATGAAAATTGATAATTGATGACTCTTCAATCTAGCTGACAAAGGCTTAACAAGATTCAATGGCTTGAAGTTCAAATTAGACAAATTAAGGTCCAGAATATGGGACACTTCTTGTTTTTTTCTTTACAGGGAAGACAAATGATTAAACGTTGCAATAGATGCTCCATCACTGGAAACTTTTAAATCAAAGTCATGTCAACAAAGTCATAAAAGGTGTCTGAAAGTAAGTCACAACTGTTGGACCTCAAGAAAGCTTTCAGGGAAGTTTCTTGAGTGATGTTACACAGGCCATTAGCTCGCAAAGGTCCCTTCTATTTGTAAAATTCCAGTAATTGTTCTACCGCATCAGAGTTACATAGACCACATTTTATTCTTCTCTGAACATACAATCCTGTATCAGAGTGCAATAGATGTTTCAAGACCTCTTTCACCACCAGCCAAAGCCAAAGGAACAAAAGCGAGGAGCTGTATTTCCCAACAACGCAACACGTGAGCGAGTGTGATACAAATCACTGGAGCTGCTAAGCATTTTTACTGAATAGTTACGGAGCAGAATGAATTAGAAGGCAAAGTTTAGGTTCTTCTTTAGAATAAGTAGCTGGTAAAACCCTTCTGACACTAGATTACAGTCTCTGCTTTGGCTTAAGAGTTAAATAGTCATTACAATTCCCTACAGCCTACCTTTCCAAGGAAAACACATTCTCTGTGCACTGCAGTCTTTGAGTATGGGATTAAGTATTACTGGCAGACAATACCACTTAAAACGTTAGCTGCATCAACCTCTATGATGAATGAAAGAGCTATTAGTCTGCAGTGCCTCTTTTAAAAGGAAGACAAGAAAAAAAAAAAAAGGCAAGCATTTATGCTCCTCGATAGGGAAAAAAAATACCTAGAAGGCAATATACCTCATCTAGATAGAAAATGTGCATGAAAAATGGTTACAAGAAGATTATTTACATTCTTTAGTCATTAGGGATAAAGAGGATGCTTACTGACCCATCTTTCTAAACAACAAATTGAAAATCCTCTGTGATAAAATCGCTCTGCATTGTGATTTCCAGTTCTGTCAGATACTCCAGAAAAATGGCGTTCACTTAGCATATCTATCTACTCAGTGACTGATTTGTGGTCTTTGCAATTTAGATACTCAGCCTCTCTTTCAACTCCACACGTCTATTACATTTGCTACAAATCGTATTAAGTGAGCACGTGCTCAGGGAGAGCGGAACTGCAGCCTGGAGAGCTGGGTAGACAAGGGAGATTCTGTTTCTCTACCCAAATGTTTCAACTGAAGGCTGGCTGAGTTGAAAATGGAACTACTTAGCCTGGGATTTGCTGCTGCTGAGTTTCACTGCCTCTCCTGTAAGTTGGCCCCATCTACTCAGTGTATATGGGTGCAGGAGAGGTGGAGAGGTTACTCCATCAACTTGGGCTGTAAACTGTAGAGTACGTACATGCCTTAGGTTCACAGAGTGCTGTTCTGCCAGAGAGCTTCAGGAAAGGAGATGAAATTTTTTGAAGAGCCTGTTACAGTAGAAAATAACATAAAATGCCTCTAGTTTGATACAGAAGGATAAGAGCAGGGAGGATTTAGGTACCTGCACAGAGAGATGTTATGAACGTCACTGAGCACAAGACCGATCCTATCTTACACTGTTTACACTGAAAGCCATAGAAAACACATCCTATGTGATATGTGGTATTTTCCTAGGGCCTCTGCCTGAAAATTCCTGACCCTTGTTTTCCCTTTTACAGCCCAAACATGCCACTTGTTTCTCAAAGTAAACACCCTAGAATGACAAAGCCATGAATCAAATCTCTACATCTAGGAAGTACAGTTCTTCTGACCGATGCTTATGTTATTATGTCATCCTATCCAGCAACAATCTAATTGTAGATAATGTGAAGCAGATCAACTTCTGTAATCTCCTCTAAGGAAGAAGAAAAAAAAAAAGGAAAGGAAGAGGTTACTACACTCTGAATTTATCCTGAAGAATTCAGGAAGCTGTAACAGAAGAATAAAATCAGCCTATATGCTGCCAACATTTATACAGACTCAGAGGTCACTTAGGATATGTGATGGTTAAAGCACATGTGCTACTAGGTATCAGCTGACCAACCTATGGGAATGAATGCTGTGAAAAATATCAGTGCAAAGGAGGGGGGAAGAAGAGGGTCATTAGTGCAAGATGCTTGAAACATCAAGATGCAATGAGCAGGACAGAGCTGCTGATGAGAACACTCAGGGGATGCAGCATGAAGATCTCTGGACTGAGCAAAGTGTCGTGGTCAGGGAAGGATAATAAAAAGACTGGAACATACACCATCTGGTATAACAGAAGGGAGGATGGGAAACATCAACAGGGAGTTATATTTGCTAGGGAAAGCCAGACGGTGAAAGCATTGATTAAGATTATTTTGTTGATTAGGTGGTACTCTTTGATTTATGTGCTGGTGAAGGAGGAGCAGTTACTATGCAAAGGCTGTACCGCCCAGGCAGATGAAGTGGGATTGGAGCTGGGGGGCTTTAGCGGTTCCCCTGTGGAGCTGAAAGGAAGGGTCACACCGAAGCAGGACTGACTTGTGGACTTGGGAGGTCGTTCATTCCACTGAGAAGAGAAGGAATCATGAGCATTTGCGACAGTGACATGATTCACCTCCTGCTAAACAGGGGAGTGGCATGTAGAGGGAAACCAAGGCATTGGTTTGCAACAAGAGACATCACTTGGACAATAACTGGTTGAGCAAAAGATGTCTGTATCTCCATATATATTTACACACATATATATATTCATATCCATCCAGGGAAAAATCAACAAATGATGCAAAGCTACACTGACACCAAATGACACAAATTTCCTCCATCCAGAGACCTGGACTGTTCCTCGGATAGAAAGGGTTAGAAATGGAAGTGAGGATATAGATCAATGACTCAGATTAGAGTTGCTCCCAGCTTCCAAAGTCCTCAATACAAAGCACAGCAGGGGCAGTGCAAAGGGTATGCAATAATTGAGCTAATCAGATAAATTTAGTACCTACCTCACTGAAAGGTGGCACCCTATGTGGAAGCCAAGAAATAAGCCAAGGATTTAAGGGAGAGGGCTTGCACAGCACAGTATTATTGGTATCAATCGATCAGCGGGTAAGATGGGAACAACGTGACATCAGCAGCAATGCACAGCCAGTGAATCAGCAGAGGGAAAAGGGCAGTAGGTGAACAGCACCAGAGAAGAACATTCGGGCTGCCTGGAATAAGTTGCTGAGAGTTTTTTTGTAACACTGACTAGAGAGGGATGAGCAGTAAAGCAGGATTTGCAAAACCCCAGTGGCACAGCACTGCCCATTCCCCTCGCTCTAAAACTGCAGGAAAAAAAAAACCTCTGGAAGATCTGAATGTCAGCAAACCCTGGAGAAAAAGCAAACAAGTACTGACTTGTCGTTTAAGAAAAAAATAAAAAAATCAACCAAAACCAAACAACAAAACACCTTTCATGCTAAACTCAGAGGGTTTCCTCCCCGCCCCCTGCCCCCCCTCGCCCCCGAAGACACAGGGTGTGTTTTATACTACACCAAGAACAACACTTAAGGAAAATCCTGGTTTCCTGAAGGTGAAGTGTCACAAAGAGAAAAGTGGCAAATTCCAACAGATTTATCCACCAATGAACAATGGCACACACATTCCTTCGGAGATCGCAACGCTCATCAGCAAATGTTGACCAACCTCCAGTTACTCTAGATAAGCTGCATACAGGTTAAGTCAGACACAGGTAGGTTAAACAGAGTGCAGGAGGGAGGCAGATGCACTGACGCAGCAGTGTGGACAAGTATAAATTCACTTGCCGTTCCCTTTGAACTATCTGAATGGGAACAGCCCTAAATATTACAAGTATTACATTTCACTATTCAATAAAGTTGTGCTGAATAGAATTATCACCTTGAAATTACAGGGTAAAACTCCCTATACAAAAACAGATTAAAGACAAATTAGACTGTGGGCCAGGTCACTATGATTGTTAATTAGTGATAATGGAAATACAATTAGCATAATGAGTTCCAATTACTGTATATGGAGAAATATGAGCATACTGCTTTCATAAATCTTGGTTCCAGGAAAAATAAAATGCATCTGGTTTAACAAAGCATGCCCTTCTCCCTTGCAAAAAGCTTCCTGGTAAATATCTTTTTATGAAGCTAAACCTTTCTTTTGATGGGTTGTGATTTGGAAAAAAAAAAGAATGCAACAGAATGGATTTACCCTGTCTGATGATAGCTGAACAGTTTTGTATTAGCTTGGCTTCTGGTTTAAGCTTCCTAGAAAATCTTACCATCTGTTTCTTCAATCCCGGGTTAAACAACAAAAGACAAAATCATAGACCATTACATCAAATGCACTTATTGTCTCTGAAACATTTCCCCCTTCTCTTTTTCTCCTTATGATAAACTGTGAAATTGGAAAGCCAATTACATTCAGATATTTTCACAATTTGGAATAGCTTTTAAAAACCTTGTGCAAAAACAAGTTGATGAAAGACAACGGCTTTACAAATAGCAACCGCAGCATGTCCGATGGCAACTTTGTGAAGAAATCTTTTGTTTATTTCCACAGCACTTTGACACCTTTGCTAGAGTAGGCACAGTCAGGCTGGATTTAGCATATCACTCATTGGCAGGTTAAAAAAGTGGGAATTAAAATTACGAATTTACAGATGCTGTGGACTGGAGCGCTAATGGGAATGAAAGACCTGCAAGCTTGACTCCATGCCTCTAGTCGAACAAGCTGGTGGTAACTATACTGTTAGATCACCAATTATGAAGCTACTCATTGTTCCTGTCAGTTAAAATGGATTCTGAGGTAATATGGGCAAGGATTCAAGAACAGGACAAATTCCAGCCACATGTGAGGACTAGATGCTAGTGACATTGTATCTTCTCCCTTTGAACAGGCCCTCCAGACTTCTTATTGGAAGGGAAGCAGGCAGAAAGCTGTGTAAGACCCAAAAGTCACAGATAGGTAAAGTGGCCAGGGAGAATTGCCCAGCTAGTCACTCTGAACCTCTAAAATATTGAGGAGCATTCGATATGGAAGACTATAAAAACTTCATCATGGGAATGGAGAGAGGGAGGAAAAGGTGACTGCTTAAAAACAGGCCTCCTTTACACCTGCTAAGCTGCAGACAGAGCAGACTGCTTACATTTTCATTATGCCAACAATGTGATAATTACCTGTAGGTGTAGATGAACTCTCTTCTCTCACAACAGCCATGATAGGTTGCAGCTATAGGGCAGAACTCAAAAAACCATCCATGTTTTCCATCCAACATTCATCCACAGGACGGTCTCATGTGGCAGCACTCCAGTATCATGTAACTTCAGCAGAGTCTCAATCCCTTAGAGGTTAGTGAAACATGTATTTTGGCACAGGATACAAGGAGGAAGATAGACTAGGTCAGGACCTGCCCTGGACACTTCCTGAGACTGCTGCAGCTCTGCAGAGCATGAAGACTCGTCCAGGTCATGGGACCTGACAAGAACCAATATGCTTCACAGATTAAGTTTGCCCTGTACAGAGAGCTCTAAGTAAGGTTCAGTTCTGATTTTAGCCCCCTAAAAATAAACCCCAAACACTTCAGAATGCCATGCAGCCTGGCCCTGAACTTTCCAAGGATACTGATGGCCCATATGAATGCCATCACCACAGCATTTCTGTGCTTTCTGGTTGCCATTTTAAAGACCTAAGAAAGTACACGGAGCAAGTGAGTGAAAAGAACAGGCTGACAGCTAAGGGAAGTGGCCTGTGGAAGAAATAATGAGTGAACACGTCACTAAAGATTGTATCTTGACACATATGCACAAGAAGGCTGAATTCAGTGTGTACAGGCAATCATGATTCTCACATTACCTCACTTTGCAACCTTAGCAAAGGCCTTTAACGGTTGTTGCGTGCTTGGTTATATTCATCTGTGAAATGAAGATATCTCAAACAAGATCATTCCGATAGGCACAGTATCTAAGCACAATAAGAGGTATTCTTAGTGATAACAAAGCTTACAAGATAAGTGGATGAGTCAGACCAAGGGAGAAAAAGGGAGGGGGAGAGAGGCACCAAGACAAAAAAATACCTTTCGTTGAAGCGCAGACACGTGGTAGATTACCTGACCCCGAGCTTTGCCCGCTGACACAACTAAGACAATTAAAAAAAGCTTTATTGGGAGTATGTAAACATAATCTGACTGATTACAGAAGACACTATTCTGCACCTTTTCCTGACAGTGATAACCCTTTGGTGGAAGCGAAAGGTTCAGAGGGACAAATGACCCTGTGCCAGTTGGAGCTGTCAGGTGGACACCAGCAGAGCCCACTCATGCCCACGTAAACCCAATGCATCTCCATGTTATTTTGAATTTACAGAATCATCCCTCAGAGCACAGGCAAGTATTTCCACAAATGAATAATCTCAATCAGAAAACCAGTCCTGTGGCAAGGGATACATATGGCCATCACTCCCAAGAACAGCTGTCAAGCATGAGCCCTGCCCACTTCCCACTGTGTAACGTCCGTGGTTGCTCAGTCAAGCGAATGACCTTATAAGCCCACACAGGTCCAATCTGAACTGAAAATTATTAGCAAAAAGTTGTTCTCCTTAAGACTTTGCAGTCTAACAGGGAGAAATAATACACTTGGACGGCAAGTGAGTCTAAACGGTTTTTGTTACAGTTCTTTTGAGTATAAAATCTCTCTATACGGAAATAAAGAAGCTTGTTGGAAAGATGAGTGCTAGACCCCCACCCTCTCTACCCAAAGCATGCTGTTCAATTCAGCATGTGCTTCACTGAATAAATAACACTCCCAGACATGATGCTCTCCCTCCAAATATGCTAAAGTATTGATAGATTGCATCGCTCTATACTAAGTCTGTCTGGAACTTGTGACATTTGCCCAGTGATTTGGTATATGAACTTGGAATATTTGACCCATGCAGCCAACATTACACCTTATTTAGACCGAACTGACAAGATCCTTTGTTGTACCCAAAAACCCTGACAGATACGACTAACCTTTTCAGCCAGCTCCTATGGGTATTTAGCTACGAGGATACTGAATCTCAAATCTCTTCTACATATGCACGCAGAACGACGTACTCTGCGGGAATCTGCGATAAAGGCAAGTTGGCCAGTGAAGGACCTTCTTCCAGGCGGCTTTCTGATTTATGTAGTCCTGCCACAGAGCGACTGATACAAGTGAAATAAATCTGTTTAGGACTTAAAAGACATGAAACTTGACAGACATTTGAAGTAAGTCAGATGCAGCTATTTCATGTTTTATCTTTGCCTGTGCTGTATCTCTAAAATGAGATTAGCTAACGTGGTCAGGGGGCAGCAGGAGGGATAAGTGGGTGCAGGGTTTGGACTCAGTCTCCTAGGAGGGGTCTCCTGTCCCTCACCTCCGGTTCTGTACTCCAGCAACACATTTTTCACTATGCTTTGATCTTGTCTGACATATTTAACTTAGCAACATTCTCCAAGACAATCTCAAGGCTGTAAAATTACATTACGCAATGCAAGAAATACCTCTGAGCAACTGTCCTGCTTTGGGCTTTTGAGATACATTTCTGTTCTCAACAGGGCAATTGTGATGTTATTTCTCAAGCTTAAATGGAAGCTGAGACATTGATGACTTGCCCTATCTTACCAACTACCTGAACGCAGAGAGTTTGCTGGAAAACTATTTAAAATACACTCACTAAACATATGAGGGATCTCCTACAGTGATAAGGGGTGCCCAGTTAGTATCAGTGAGACAGCTGCAGAAAAATCCTGGATCAAGTCTTCAGGACTTCCACAGTTTTCCAATAATCCCAATTTTTTTCTCTCTTCCATAGATATACATGTATCATCCTCCCAAACCTATCAAGATTCAAGCAAATAATCAGAAACAACCCATTTTCAGTGACTCAGAGTAATAAAAGACAGCTTTTGCTTTCTTCCATTGAGAAGTCTGTGGTACCTAGTCTTTTTTAATAAAGATTATAATTCAGGGCTCAGAATTAGTAATCTCTCATGCATGCTTAACTGCTCTGTAAGAAAATTAACATCTGGATTTTTGAGCTGTCAGTACTGGACCCTCCCAGGCTTTGCTACTCACAGGGGCTGGCGGAGGTGAGGAGGCAGCTACAAGAGCAGCGTGACAGCAGGCTAGAGAGTACCATTCTCAGCCAGTGAGTGTCAAGGTTTCTATCACATCATTAACTTGGGTATAGCGATCATCAGCAATATCATCCGTTTGTAATAATCCATCTGGGCCATAAATGGGCCATAATGTGGTTGAATTAGCATCACATTCAGAAGCCTACTTCCTGGGTTTAGTAGGTTATATCTCAACATTAATACTGCCTTCTGACTTGGTGGAGATTTTGTCTTCAACAGATCTTGTTGGTACCACGAATGATTAAAGTGCTAGAGATACCAGCTACTGTTCCCAGTAAGTTGGTTGGTGTATTAAAATATCACAACTGAAGTCCAAGTGGACTTATGCATCCTGTAGTTACATAGGAGATGATGTCAAAGGAAAAGGTATTCTCATATTTTACTAGTTTAACCTACTTGGTCCTTGTTCCCCATGAAATGGAAATCCACTGAGTGGAAGAATGTCTCCCAAAATGAAATAGGGAGTATGATTTGTTCATCTTCCTATCCTTTCAAATGTCATTTCATGTAAAAACCTCAAAAACTCTTCACACAGGCTTTTTAAGCATGTGGTGCAGGTTTTTGTTGTGGTGGGTTTGGTTTTTTGGTTTGTTTGTTTTTTGAGACTAGTATAACGCTATACTGCTGCAGCATCTATATAACATAGTTAGAATCTTTTAGGCTGGAAACAATCTTTAAGATCATCAGGACCAACCACCAACCTAACACTGCTAAGTCCACCACTAAACCACATCCCTATCTCTGCGTACTCTTGATACACCCTGATGTGAAGTTCCTTTATTAACTATCTGCCAAAAAAAGGACACTAGAGAAGCCAGCCTTGAGATTCAGTGGCCTTGAACATAGCCCCACAAAACTGCCCACAGGTATTACAAGGATGCTGGCACGAACAAATTCATAAATGCAAAGTAATCTCTTATGAAGTCTTAGCTACAAAATAAGGCTTCCCTTTTCCCTATGTCTCTGCTCTTTTTGAAGCATTGTTCTTACTCTTCCTTCCTCAAATGAGGACAGAAGCCAAAGGAAAAATCAGCAGCAGCAGCAAGAGTAACAACCTATCGACTTCCCATCCAGAGGAAGCTCCCCTTGGGGTGAGGCCAGCACTGCTGTCCATAGGGAAATGCAATTCTCTCCTCCAAGCTTCAGAATCTTATCACATAACTCCCAGGTTTGCCTGCAGTCTTTTTTTTTTTCTTTTCTTTTTTTTATAATAAAGCATATTTTTTACACCACAAGTCTTGTTTATGTCTGTGGAACAGCCTCTTTGTGTTTTGTTTTTCTGGTCCTGTGGATGTACATCAAACATCATAATGAAAGAAGCCATCCATGAGGTGCACTGCAGCATAGATAGATTATGTAAATATTTTTAATGATCTACAAGGCAAATAGCAAATTTAAGAGAAATATAATGATCTTTAAATCCTGCACATTGTAAATGTTTGCTTTTAATCCTTTATGTAACCTTATTAAAAATTTCAAGATGGATACATTCTCCCACTGAATCTGACAAACATCTGGTTTACAATAGTGTCATGTGATGAAATTCCATCCAGAATCACATTTGCTCTTCAGTATGTTTTCTCCCACTATCATTCATAACACAGAACTTCTGTGTTTTGTCTGGGATATAAGACAGTACAATGATATGTTTTTATTAGGAATAATGCACAGTCGTCTCCCTTATTGAATTTAAATCTGCTATCTATGGGTAGGTAGAGTCAAACATATTGATAGCCTCCCTTATGGGTTCTGCTGACACCTGGGTTTAATTGTAGTGAACTTTGAATTCCTATCTTAAGGTCAGTTATTAACTATTGATGGATTCTCCTTTTCTCCATTTAATGCTAAAGTATTCATACTAACCAAGATAGATGGGAACACTGAAGAAATTTTTCAAAGCCATCGCTGTTCAAGATACCCTTACACTCTTCCTGTGTGACAAACGGGGTCCCCTTCGCTAAAGGTGGTGATCACTCATGTTCAGCTTAAAAAGGAAAACACAACACAACACTGCGCTGCTGACCCCTCGCCGCTATTTTTTTCTCCCCCTACTATCTTCCTAGAAACAAAAGGTCCTGTACACTGCTGTTAGGAGGAAAGAAAATAAAATTTCCGCCGGCACAACCTTGGATACCAACCTTGAAACCAAATGGGGTCAGAACGCAAAGGAGCGACCACGGCACCACACACCACCCAGCCAGGCTGACAAACAACTCTGCTCCTTCGGGCTTCCCAGAAGGAAAAAGAGTGCCCCTCAGAGATTTATAAACACATACATAATAAATGGGAGGCTGAAGTTTAAACTGTTATGAAGCATTCTCTACTCCGCTTCCGAAGTCCTCTGTGATTTAAAGAGCTGACATTTACTGTGTGCAGGCCTATTATTCAGAATGACTGTTTGTGTATAGACAATATTTTAAAATGGCTTGCTGTAGATGAAAAATTCTTATTAAGTCAGAAAAACAGTTTAAGTAGGTAACACTCTCCCAGTTTAGACTGCTATAAGTCTTGCTGACCTGCTGAGGGAAGGTACAGGGGCAGGTGAGCCTGCCGATGCCATCTGCCATGTTAGCGCGCGGGGGGATGGTGGACCCAGCCCCGCGGGTGCTTGGCCGACGCGTGCATGGCACCAGCCAAGGTTGCGGTCATCCCACGGAGCAACAGACATGAAGGGGACTGGCGCCACTGTTACGCAGTTAAACCTTCCTCTATCACATCAGCTTTGACAAGTGCTGGAGCTACAAAATGTTTGCCTTCCCTGAAGCCAGTGGCACAACTCACACTGATGTCCCCCGTGGTGTCCGCAGTTAGGGAACCAAGCTTGGCATCAGCCAGGCAAGCGAAACTCGCACCAGCCTGGACATACCCTTTTTTCTCACCACACTGTCAGGATTCCCATGCTTATCCTTCTCCAACCTCCTGCCTTATGCCACATCCTGGTGGCAATCAAGTAGGACACATTTCTGAGGTATCCTGCCTGCACCGAACTTACTGCTGTGAGGACCAGAAATCCACCAGGAACCCTAGATGTTCCTTCAGCAAAACAAATGTCTAGCCAGAAAAACAAATGACTAACCAGAACTAAAGCACATACAGAGGGGTTTTATTCTACATTGTAAGTACTATAAAATAGTCCTAGCAAACCTAGTACCTTCTCTTTGTACAGTGTACCAGCGGGTCTCAACGTACATTTCAAAGCACATTCACACAATTGTGCTTTTCTTCAGTCAGCTCACAACTTGCACATCATCCAGACCTAAAAGTACAACCTTTTATTTTATATATACATTTCTCAGGTAATTTTACAATGTATAACTGAGGAAGAACAAAACCAGAGATATCTGACTGTACCACTACTGACAAGACTGGCTCCATCTCTCCAGCATGTAAATTATTCTGCACAAAAGATCCCATTACACATTATTTTACTCTCATTATATTTGGTAATAATGCCCAGTTCAAGGAGTATTTCATATGTAATATATGTATCTGGCTATACACAGCTGGGATCAGATTTTTCAGGGTGGTATATAACGATCTGGTAGAGAAAATCATGCTTCTTGTTTGTGCACTAAACCAGACACTTTAATCTTGATGCCATCAGTGAGATATAAGTGTAGATTTAAATACAGGATTATAAAGAGGGGACTTTTACCCTGAACTTGACATTCAAAACCTACAGTGAGGTTTTTGGAGGCAATAAATACTGCCATTGTCCACTGACTTCAACTGAAAGAAAAAGCTATCCCACTTACGAAAATCAGCACACAAGGGTCCAAAATGGATGCAGTGAACATGGTACCAAATTTTGGAAGTAGAAAAGTCTGGTTCTGAACCAGAATTTGGCAGAAAGAGTGATAAATATATGCAGCGAGTATCCTAAGATACCTGCATGCTTTACAAGTAGCAGCTCCATCACCTATATTGCTCGGTCATCTGTCCCATCCCTTGCATATTTTGCCCTAACCTATCCACCATTCCCTTAGCCAACTCCCTGACAAGGACCAGGTATTTTCATAGATCAAGGACAATTCCCAATGGACAGCCTCCTTGCAAGCATCTTAACCTTGAAAGCAAAGGTGGGTAACAATATGCAAGTGGGCAGTTCTGTGCCCAAGAGCCTCCATGCCACAGAAGCATAGAATTCTTCTGGTTGGAAAGACCTTTAAGATCACTGAGAACTGTTCCTGACGTGTTTAATTCCCTACTACACAGACTCAGATATGTGTCTGTTTTGTTGAGGATGTTGGTATACCTTGGACACAACAGGAAGACCTGTAGAAAAGCAACATGAAAATAAATGTGCTGCTAGGAACCAGTTTAATCCTCCCTTTTCTTGAATTCCTTGTACTGCAGAACAAAGGTCCAAATGAAAACTCCAAGCTACCACTAGACAAAGCAACCACAGAAAAATTCTTAACAATTAAAACAGGAAAAAAATTACAGCCAAACTCTGACTTCTAATATACTTTTCTGTGAATGGGTTGAAATGACTAATCATCAGCAGCTGATCAAGAAGCAATTTAATCTTAGCTAAGGTCTGTGAAAAATCAGCAAAGACAAAAAGTAAAGAAAAGCAGACAAACGTTACAAGATTTATCCTTCCATCCAAGAATTTCAAATTAGAAATGGAAAAATATTTGCTTTCTCCTCTTTATAAATCACACACTTTGATATGCACTATTTTTAAATACTGTCTATGAAATATTAGTACTTCAAAACAGATTTAGTAGGTTTTAGTGGTTTCTACTGAATAGATAATTTATGAGAACTTTTGGCTTCTTTAGTTTTATTAAAAGTGTGGAATATAATACTATTTGTGCATCAAGAAACAGTGTATTACCCAAGTGTTGGCAGCCATTTCTATAAAACACATAGCTCTTAATCATCTGGTTCAGGCATTTTTCCTATTTGCGAACACTGCATCTTACATTTCCCACCCCCCCACCTCCCAGTTAAGCCTGTTTTATTTAAAGCATAATACTGCACATGCAATTTGGACTTTGTTATTGATCTCTTTGAAGACGATTTTTTTGGAAAAGGAATAAGAATGCACATAATGCAGAGTCCTTCAAGCAAAGACCCTCTGTAAAAGCAGAAAAGTAATTTTTCGTTGGGATGATGAAGGATAGGAAGCAAGCAAGAACCTCTTCATCTCTGCATCTGCCACATACGAGGTGCAAGCTGCTGCACAAAGAGAATAATTTTGTGACGGGTGGCTATTACTGTTCAGGCCATCATGTTTACTATGCATGGCTAAATTTCAGAGTAGACTGTTTGCAACCTTTTTCTTATCCCAGCTCTAGTTTATTCCAGCACGTGGGCCTGCAGCATGCAACAAGGCCACGTGACTCACTGAAGTCTTGGTGCAACTCATCTTTTTGCAGGGTGAGTTTTTTCTGGAAGCATTTTGCATGTTTGGCTTGTTCACTATTCAATGTAATTGCGTTTCTTTTCATCTTCCTACAAAAGTATCTGAGGTATGACAGATAAACTTTCCTTCTATGCTAAAAATTAAAAAACAACCCACCAAACTATTATTCTCTTCACATTTTCCTAGGATTGAGGGGGCATATAAAAGTCTAATGAA